>NW_025535797.1:0-67500 GCF_020615455.1 Coregonus clupeaformis | reverse complement strand
AATGAGAGAGATGGCGAGAGGAGAGAGAGATGATGATATGAGACGGGATGAGAGATGGCGCGATGACATGCAGAGATGAGAGAGCGATATTGAGAGAGGGATGAGATAGGGGGAGAGAGGAGGTATTGAGACGGAGATGAGAGGAGGATGAGATGATGATGAGCACAGGATGACACGGGGGAGAGAGGATATGATGGACGTAGATGTTTATTTTTAGATAGAGATGAGTATGATAGTAGTAGTATGAGTAGAGATGGATGAGTATGATGACGTTACGTAGTATTAGAGAATGTAGGGAGATGAGAGAGAGATGTTAGAGAGAGAGAGAGAGAGAGAGAGGGGGTATAGGGAGAGAGAGAGAGAGAGAGATGGGGAGATGAGAGGAGAGAGGAGAGAGTGAGGAGAGAGAGTAGAGGGATGCGTATGAGATGGGAGTGAGGATAGTGAGACGGGATATAGATGGGGACAGAGATGAGGAGGGTATTAGAGAGAGGAGAGAGAGACTGGAGAGTAGGAGTGAGATGAGCATGAGGAGCGGGGGATAGAGAGAGGGTATAGACAAGAGAGAGGGAAGAGAGAGGAGAGAGAGAGAGAGAGAGAGAGAGAGAGAGAGAGAGAGAGAGATGAGGGGATGAGATGGAGGATGAAAGGATGAGATGGGAGAGTGAGGGAGGGATGAGATGTAAGTAGATGTATGTTATGATATGATGAGACGTAGGAGAGAGAGGAGAGGAGTGAGATGAGATTATGATGAGATTGACGCGTATTCAGAGAGGAGGAGGTATTATTTGACTATGACATATATATTATGAGGATGGAGACGTAGTGAGAGATGATGAGGAGACGGGATATGTACAGAGGAATTTTAATGACGTATAGAGAGACAAGATATTTACGGGAGAGAGAGATAGAGATGGGGAGATGAGGACAATTGTTCTGTAGACTATATTTGAGATGTAGGATGACATGCAAGGAGAGAGATGGCGTGGGTGAGATGGGGGAGAGATGAGATGATGAGTTACGATATATATATATATAGAGAGAGAGAGATTTTATATATAGAGAGAGAGAGATAGAGAGAGAGAGATGATGATGGATGAGATATTTATATATGGATGTAGATGGAGAGAGATGAGGAGTGATTATATTTATAGATATGATAGATGATTATTTACATTTTATATATATTATGTTTTATTACTGTACATATATATATGATATTTTATGATGTATATATATATATTACATTTATATGGAGAGATGAGTGATGAGGAGATGAGCAGAGGACAGAGATGGCAGTATGAGATGAGAGACCTAGATTAGAGATGAGACGAAGCGATAGAGAGAGATATGGGGGTTTTGATGGAGATAAGATTATGAGGAGATGAGGAGATTTAGGGAGAGAGATGGGGGATAGAGAGAGAGAGGGAGAGAAAGAGATAGGAGAGAGAGAGATGAGGGGTGAGATAGAGAGAGAGGGAGTGAGGATGGGAGAGAGAGTGGAGGAGGGAGTGAGATAGGAGAGAGAGAGGAGAGAGGAGTGGGGAGATAGGAGATGGATGAGATGGGGAGATGAGAGGAGAGGAGTGAGATGAGGAGAGAGAGGAGGGAGAGATGGAGAGGAGAGATGGAGGATGGAGAGAGAGGAGAGAGAGAGAGGGAGGATGGGAGAGAGAGGAGAGGGAGAAGAGAGAGAGAGAGGAGAGGGAGTGGATGGGGAGGAAAGCAGATGATATGGGGAGAGAGAGGGGGAGAGATGAGATTGGGGAGAGAGATGAGAATGGTGAGGAGAGAGAGAGAGAGAGCGTGAGATGTAGGGGATGAGTGAGATGGGATGAGAGGAGAGGAGATGATGATTGGTAGAGAGATGAGATGATGACACGGGGGAGATAGAGAGGAGAGAGACGAATGAGATTGGGAGAGGGATTGATGAGATGGGGAGAGAGAAGAGGGATGAGATGGGATAAGGAGAGAGTGAGTAGGGAGAGAGGAGTGAGAGAAGATTGGGAGGGAGAGGGAGAGAGAGATGGGAGGGAGATGGGGGGAGAGAGAGAGAGGAGAGGGAGAGAGGAGAGAGAGAGAGAGTAGAGAGAGAGATAGAGAGAGAGAGAGAGAGAGAGAGATGGTGAGAGAGTAGGGAGAGAGATGAGATGGGTGAGAGAGAGAAGGATGATATGGGGAGAAGAGAGAGAGAGGGAGGAGATGGGGAGAGAGAGAGAGAGGGTGAGTGGGGAGAGAGGAGAGGAGAGAGAGAGGAGAGGAGGGAGAGGAGAGAGAGGAGAGGGAGTGAGATGTAGAGAGAGGAGAGGAGATTTGATGGAGAGAGAGGAGATAGAGAGATAGGAGAGAGGGAGTGAGATGGGGAGAGAGTGGAGGATAGAGAGGAGAGGAGAGGGAGAGATGAGAGGGAGAGACAGAGAGAGAGTGAGAGGGGAGAGGGAGGAGAGAGAGAGAGAGAGGAGGGGGAAGGAGAGGGAGAGAGAGGGTGAGATGAGAGAGAGAGGGAGAGGAGGAGATGGAGAATGAGAGGGAGAGAGAGGGGGTGATGGGTTGATATATAGAGAGAGGGATGAGATGGGGAGAGAGGAGAGAGAGATAGAGTGGGAGGAGAATGAGAGGAGAGGAGAGGGGAGATGTGGGGAGAGGAGGAGATGAAGAGAAGAGATGGGAGATGAATGAAGGGAGAGAGAGGAAGAGAGAGAGAAGAGAGAGATGAGAGAGAGAGAGGGAGGTAGAGAGAGGAGAGTGAGAGAGGGAGGAGAGAGAGGAGAGAGGATGAGATGGAGAGAGAGAGAGAGGGATGATGAGACGGGGAGAAGGTGATGAGACGTAGATGGAGATGAGAGAGAGAGCGCAGAGTGGATGAGACGAGTGAGATGGGAGAGAGAGAGAGGGAGAGGGAGCTGAGGACGAGAGAGAGAGGATGAGATTGATGACAGAGAGTAGAGTATGGAGAGAGAAGAGAGAGGGAGTTAGATGAGACTTGAGAGAGAGAGGGGAGAGGGGTGAGATGGGAGAGAGAGGGCGATGAATGGGAGAGGAGGAGAAGATGAGATGGGAGAGTGAGAGGAGAGGGAGGACATGGGGGAGAGAGATGAAAGGAGTGAGATGGGGAGAGAGAGAGAGAATGGATGAGGAGAGAGAGAGAGAGGAGAGGGAGAGTGGAGAGAGAGAGAGAGAGAGAGGAGAGGAGAGAGAGAGAGAGAGAGAGAGAGAGAGAGAGAGAGAGAGAGGAAGAGGAAAGGAGTGTGGGGAGAGAGAGGAGAGGGATGATATTGAGAGAGGAGAGAGGGGGGTGAGATGGGGAGAGAGAGGGAGGAGATGGGGAGAGGGAGAGGAGAGGGAGGGAGGAGGAGAGAAGAGAGTAGAGGGAGTGAGATGGGGGAGAGAGGAGAGGGATGAGATGGGGAGAGAGAGAGAGAGGGAGTGAGATGGAGAGAGAGGGAGGAGAGGGAGTGAGATGGGGAGGGAGAGAGGAGAGGGAGTGGGAGAGAGAGAGAGGAGAGAGATGAGAGAGAGAGAGAGAGAGAGAGAGAGAGAGAGAGAGAGAGAGAGGAGAGGAGAGAGAGAGAGAGAGAGAGAGAGAGAGAGAGAGAGAGAGAGAGAGATGGGAGAGAGAGAGAGAGAGAGAGAGAGAGAAAGGAGTGAGATGAGAGGAAGAGGAGAGGAGGAGATGGGGAGAGAGGAGAAGGTGGATGATAGTAGAGAGAGAGGGTGAGATGGGGAGAGAAGAGATGGGAGAGAGAGGAGAGGGAGGGATGGGGAGAGTGAGAGGAAGAGGAGTTAGAGGGAGAGAGAGAAGGTGAGAGGGTATAGGATGGGGAGTGAGATAGGGAGAGGGAGAGTGAGGAGGAGGAGAGAGAGAGAGAGAGAGAGAGGAGAGGAGATGGAGAGAGAGAGAGAGAGAGAGAGAGAGAGAGAGAGAGAGAGTAGAGAGAGAGGATGAGTAGAGAGAGAGATGAGGGAGGAATAGGAGAGAGAGAGAGGGAGGAGAGAGATGGGGAGAGATGAGGACGATGATATATTAGGAGAGAGGATGATGGAAGAGATAGATGAGAGGATGAGATGATATATGGGAGGAGAGGATGAGAGTGAGAGAGGATAGATAGATAGGAGAGGGAGATGAGAATGAGAAGGAGAGATGAGGGTGAGATAGAGAGAGGTGAGATGGGGAGAGAGAGAGAGAGATGAGATGGGACAGAGAGGAGATGAGAGGGAGACGTGGGAGATAGGGAGAGAGAGAGGTATAGAGATGGGAGAGAGAGAGGGATGAGATGAGAGTAGAGAGGAGAGGGAGAGATGAGGAGAGAGAGAGAGTTAAAGGATATTTAGATGAGAGATGAGAGGATGAGGGAGAGGAGATGGGAGGAGTGAGGAGGAGGAGATGGAGAGAAGAGGGAGAGAGTGAGAGGGATGAATATAGAGAGAGATGAGGAGGGTGGGTGAGATGATGGATGATGAGAGAGAAGAGAGGGGAGAGATGAGAGGATAGAGAGAGAGAGGAGGAAGATGGGAAGAGAGAGAGGAGAGGGGATGAATGGGAAAGAGAGAGGGGTAACAGTGAGAGATGAGAGAGATGAGGAGGATGGAGAGAGAGGAGGATGAGATGGGAGAGAGTGAGGGAGAAGGAGTGAGATGGAGAGTGAGAGGAGAGGGAGTGATATGGGGGAGAGAGAGGAAGGAGAGACGGGGAGAGGAGGGGAGAGGGGTGAGATGAGGAGAGAGAGAGAGAGAGAGAGAAAAGGAGAGAGAGAGAGAGAGAGAGAGAGAGAGAGAGAGAGAGAGAGAGAGAGAGAGAGAGAGAGAGAGAGAGAGAGAGAGAGGAGAGGGTGGAGATGAGGAGAGAGAGAGATGGAACGATGAGATGGGGAGAGAGAGGAGGAGGATATTTAGGAGAGAGAGAGAGGAGAGGGGGTGAGATGGGGGGGAGAGAGAGGGAGGAGATGGGGAGAGGGAGAGGAGAGGGAGGGATGAGGAGAGTGAGAGTAGAGGGAGTGAGATGGGGGAGAGAGGAGAGGGATTTAGATGGGGAGAGAGAGAGGAGATGGAGCGGATGTAGGAGAATGAGGATTGATGAGTGTATTTTGAGAGGGAGTGGATGAAAGAAAGAGATGAGAGAAGAGAGAGAGAGAGAGAGAGAAGAGAGGAGGAGAGAGAGAGAGAGAGAGAGAGATAGAGAGAGAGAGAGAGAGAGAGAGAGAGAGAGAGAGAGGAGAGAGAGAGATGAGGAGAGGAGAGGAGAGAGAGAGTGAGAGGGATGAGATAGAGAAGAAAGGGAGTGATGGGGAGATGTAGGGGAGGAGTGAGATGGGAGAGAGTGAGGGAGAATGAGGAGAGAGAGGTTTAGAGAGGAGAGGAGGAGTGAAATTTGGGGAGAGAGGAGAGGGAGGATGATGAGGAGAAAGATGAGAGGGATGAGATGGGGAGAGAGAGAGAGAGAGAGAGAGAGAGAGAGAGAGAGAGAGAGAGAGAGAGAGAGAGAGAGAGAGAGAGAGAGAGAGAGAGAGAGAGGGAGTGAGATAGGAGAGGAGTGAAGAGAGGAGATGAGGGAGATGGAGGCGGGGTGAGATGGGGAGAGAGAGAGAGAGAGAGTGAGATGAGAGAGAGAAGAGAGAGTGAGAGGGAGTGAGATGAGGAGAGAGAGAGATAGGAGAGATGGGGAGAGAGGGAGAGGAGTGATACTAGAGAGAGAGAGAGGAGAGGGAGTGAGATGTGGAGAGAGAGAGGAGAGGAGTGAGAGGGAGATGGAGGAGAGGTTAGATGAGGAGAGAGAGAGAAGAGATGAGATGGGGAGAGAGAGGGAGTGAGATGGGGAGTGAGGAGAAGAGGATGAGATAGAGGAGAGGGAGGACATGGGGAGAGAGAAATGGATGGTGATGGGGAGAGAGAGAGGAGAGGGAGGAGATGAGGAGAGAGAGAGAGAGAGAGAGAGAGAGAGAGAGAGAGAGAGAGAGAGAGAGAGAGAGAGAGAGAGAGAGAGAGAGAGAGAGATGAGATGAGGAGAGAGGAAAGAGTGAGATGGGAGAGAGAGGAGAGGGAGTGATATTAGGAGAGAGAGAGAGGAGAGGGGTGAGATGGGGGAGAGAGAGGGAGTGAGATGGGGAGAGAGAGAGGGAGAGGGAGGGGGGAGTGAGAGAGGAGAGTAGAGGGAGTGAGATGGGGGGAGAGAGGAGAGGGATTTAGATGGGGAGAGAGAGAGGAGAGGGAGTGAGATGGGAGAGAGAGAGGAGAGGGAGTGAGATGGGGAGAGGAGGGAGAGAGAGGGAGTGAGATGGGAGAGAGAGGGAGAGAGAGAATGAGAGAGAGAGAGAGAGAGAGAGAGAGAGAGAGAGAGAGAGAGAGAGAGAGAGAGAGAGAGAGAGAGGGATGAGGAGAGGAGAGAGAGAGGAGAGGAGGGAATGGAGAGGGATGGAAAGGGAGTGAGATGGGGGAGAGTGAGGGGAGGGAGTGAGATGGAGAGAGAGAGGAGAGGGAGTGAGATGAGGAGAGAGAGCGAGAGAGAGGAGAGGGAGTGAAACTTTGGGGGAGAGAGAGGAGAGGATGATATGAGGGAGAGAGGAGAGGGATGAGATGGGGGAGAGAGAGGAGAAAGAGTGGGGAGAGTGGAGGAGAAGTGATATTAGAGAGAGAGAGGAGGGGAGTGAGATGGGGGAGAGAGAGGAGAGGGAGTGAGATGGGGAGAGTGAGAGGAGAGAAGAGTTAGATGAGGAGAGAGAGAGAAGAGGGAGTGAGATGGGGAGAGAGAGGGATGAGACGGGGAGATGAGGAGAATGATGAGATGAGAGTGAGAGGAGAGGGAGTGACATGGGGGGAGAGAGGAAAGGGATGAGATGGGGGAGAGAGAGAGGAGAGGGATGATGAGGAGAGAGAGAGAGAGAGAGAGAGAGAGAGAGAGAGAGAGAGAGAGAGAGAGAGAGAGAGAGAGAGAGAGAGAGAGAGAGAGAGAGAGAGAGAGGGAGTGAGATGAGGAGAGAGAGAGAGGAAAGGATGAGATGGGGAGAGAGAGGAGAGGGAGTAGATATTAGGAGAGAGAGAGAGGAGAGGTGAGATGGGGGAGAGAGAGGAGGAGATGGAGAGAGAGAGGAGAGAGGGGGGAGTGAGGAGAGGAGAGTAGAGAGGAGAGGAGATGGGGGAGAGAGGAGAGGGATTTAGATGGGGAGAGAGAGAGGAGAGAGGGAGTGAGATGGGAGAGAGAGAGGAGGGAGTGAGATGGGGAGAGTGAGAGAGAGGGAGTGAGATGGGAGAGAGAGGAGAGAGAGAGAGAGAGAGAGAGAGAGAGAGAGAGAGAGAGAGAGAGAGAGAGAGAGAGAGAGAGAGAGAGAGAGAGAGAGAGAGAGAGAGAGAGAGAGAGGAGGAGAGGAGAGGAGAGAGAGAGGAGAGGGAGGGAGATAGGAGAGGGAGGAAAGGGAGTGAGATGGGGAGAGTGAGGGGAGGGAGTGAGATGGAGAGAGAGAGGAGAGGGAGTGAGATGAGGAGAGAGAGCGAGAGAGAGGAGAGGGAGTGAAATTTGGGGAGAGAGAGGAGAGGGAGTGATATGAGGAGAGAGGAGAGGGAGTGAGATGGGGGAGAGAGAGGAGAAAGAGTGAGATGGGGAGAGTGAGAGGAGAAGGAGTGAGATGAGGAGAGAGAGAGAGAGAGAAGAAGGAGTGAGATGGGGAGAGAGAGAGGAGAGGGAGTGAGATGGGTAGAGAGAGGAAAGGGAGTGACATGGGGGAGAGAGAGAGAGAGGAGAGGGAGTGAGATGGGGAGAGAGAGTAGAGTGAGTGAGATGGGGGAGAGAAAGAGGAGAGGGAGTGAGAGAGATGGGGAGAGGGAGTGAGATGGGGGAGAGAGAGGAGAGGAGATGAGATGGGGAGAGTGAGAGGAGAGGGAGAGAGAGAGAGAGAGAGAGAGAGAGAGAGAGAGAGAGAGAGAGAGAGAGAGAGAGAGAGAGAGAGAGAGAGAGAGAGAGAGAGAGAGAGCGAGAGAGAGAGAGAAAGAGATGGGGGAGAGAGAGAGAGGGGGAAAGAGATGGGGAGAGAGAGGAGAGGGAAAGAGATGGGGGATAGAGAGAGGGAGAGAGGGAGAGAGAGAGAGGGATAGAGAGAGAGGAGAGGAGTGCGGGGATGGGAGGAGGAGAGGGAGTGAGATGTGGAGAAGAGAGGAGAGGGAGTGATATGGGGTGAGTGAGAGGAGAGGAGTGACCTGGAGAGAGAGGAGAGGGAGTGAGATGAGGACAGAGAGAGAGGGAGTGAGATGGGGAGAGGAGAGGAGGGGAGTGGATGGGAGAGAGAGAGGGGTTGGGTAAGATAATGAGAGAGAGAGGAGAGGGAGTGAGATGGGTAGAGAGAGGAAAGGGAGTGACATGGGGAGAGAGAGAGAGGAGAGGGAGTGAGATGGGGAGAGAGAGGAGAGTGAGTGAGATGGGGAGAGAGAGAGGAGAGGGAGTGAGATAATGAGAGAGAGAGGAGAGGGAGTGAGATGGGTAGAGAGAGGAGAGGGAGTGAGATGGGTAGAGAGAGGAAAGGGAGTGACATGGGGGAGATAGAGAGAGGAGAGGGAGTGAGACGGGGAGAGGGAGTGAGATGGGGAGAGAGAAGAGAGGGAGTGAGATGGGGAGAGTGAGAGGAGAGGGAGTGAGATGAGGAGAGAGAGAGGAGAGGGAGTGAGATGGGGGGAGAGAGAGGAGAGGGAGAGAGAGGAGAGTGAGTGAGATGGGGGAGAGAGAGAGGAGAGGGAGTGAGATGGGTGAGTGAGAGGAGAGGGAGTGGGGTGGGGAGAGTGAGATGAGACGTAGTGAGATGGGGAGAGAAAGAGGAGAGGGAGTGAGATGGGAGAGAGAGAGGAGAGGAGAGGGAGTGAGATGGGAGAGAGAGAGGAGAGGGATTGAGATGGGGAGAGAGGAGAGAGGGATTGAGACGGGGAGAGAGAGAGGAGAGGGAATGAGATGGAAAGATTGAGAGGAGAGGAGAGGGAGTGAGATGGGAGAGAGAGAGGAGAGGGAGTGAGATGGGGGAGAGAGAGGAGAGGGATTCAGACGGGGAGAGATAGAGGAGAGGGAGTGAGATGGGGAGAGTGAGAATAGAGGGAGTGAGATGCATCTCCGAATCAGACCAACCATCTCTTTCCGCCCTTCAACAGGTAGATGAGTAAGAAGGCTAGTGAGATTGGGAGAGAGAGGGGAGAGGGAGTGAGATGGGGAGAGTGAGAGGAGAGAGAGAGAGATGGAGAGACAGAGAGAGAGAGGTAAAGAGAGGGAAAGAGAGGGAAAGAGATGGGGAGAGAGAGAGAGTCAGAGGAGAGCGAGTGAAATGGGGAGAGAGAGTGGAGAGGGAGTGAGATGGGGAGAGGAAGCAAGAGAGGGAGTGATATGGGAGAGAGAAAGAGAGGGAGTGAAATGGGGAAAGAGAGAGAGAAGAGAGGGAAAGAGATGGGGAGAGAGAGAGAGAGAGGGGAAGAGATGGCAGAGAGAGAGGAGAGCGAGTGAGATGGGGGAGAGAGAGAGAGAGGGAAAGAGATGGGGAGAGAGAGAGGAGAGGGAAAGAGGGAGAGAGAGAGAGGGGGAAAGAGATTGAGAGAGAGAGAGAGGGAAAGAAATGGGGAGAGAGAGGGAAAGAGATTGGGGAGAGAGAGAGTAGAGTGAGTGAGATGGGGAGAGAGAGAGAGAGGGAAAGAGATGGGGAGAGAGAGAGAGAGGGAGAGAGAGAGAGAGAGAGAGAGAGAGAGAGAGAGAGAGAGAGAGAGAGAGAGAGAGAGAGAGAGAGATGGGGAGAGAGAAAGAGAGGGAAAGATATGGGGAGAGAGAGAGAGCGGGAAAGAGATGGGGGAGAGAGAGGAGAGCGAGTGAGATGGGGAGAGAGAGAGAGAGGGACTTTTGAAATGTCTTTATTCTTTTGAAACTTCTGAGTGTAATGTTTACTGTTAATAGTTATTTTTTATTTCACTTTTGTTAACTATCTACTTCACAGACAGAGAGAGTGAAAGAGATGGGGGAGAGAGAGAGAGGGGGAAAGAGATGGGGAGAGAGAGGCGAGGGAAAGAGATGGGGGAGAGAGAGAGGAGAGTGAGTTAGATGGGGAGAGAGAGAGAGAGGGACATTTGAAATGTCTTTATTCTTTTGAAACTTCTGAGTGTAATGTTTACTGTTAATATTTATTGTATATTTCACTTTTGTTAACTATCTACTTCACAGAGAGAGAGAGTGAAAGAGATGGGGGAGAGAGAGGGGGAAGGAGATGGGGAGAGAGAGAGAGGGAAAGTGATGGGGAGAGAGAGAGAGAGAGAGAGAGAGAGAGAGAGAGAGAGAGAGAGAGAGAGAGAGAGAGAGAGAGAGAGAGAGAGAGAGAGAGAGAGAGAGAGAGAGAGAGAAGAGGGAAAAAGATATGGGGAGAGAGAGAGGCAAATAGATGGGGGAGATAGAGGAGAGCGAGTGAGATGGGGAGAGAGAGAGAGAGGGAAAGAGATGGGGGAGAGCGAGGAGAGGGAGAGAGAGGGAAAGAGAGGGGAGAGAGAGAGAGGGAAAGAGATGGAAAGAGAGAGAGAGAGAGAGAGAGATAGAGAGAGAGAGAGAGAGAGAGAGAGAGAGAGAGAGAGAGAGAGAGAGAGAGAGAGGGGAAAGATATGGGGAGAGAGAGAGAGAGGGAAAGAGATCGGGAGAGAGAGGAGAGCAAGTGAGATGGGGAGAGAGAGAGAGAGAGAGAGAGAGGGAAAGAGATGGGGAGAGTGAGAGAGATAGGAGGAAAGAGAGGGGAGAGAGAGAGGAGAGTGAGTGAGATGGGGAGAGAGAGAGAGAGAGTGGGAAAGAGAAGGGGAGAGAGAGAGAGAGAGAGAGAGAGAGAGAGAGAGAGAGAGAGAGAGAGAGAGAGAGAGAGAGAGAGAGAGAGAGAGAGAGAGAGAGAGAGAGAGAGAGAGAGAGAGAGAGAGAGAGAGAGAGAAAGAGGGGGAAAGAGAGGGGAGAGAGAGAGGAGAGCGAGTGAGATGGGGAGAGAGAGGGAGGGAAAGAGAAAGATGAAGGGAGATAGGCAGAGGATTAATTAGAAATGTTTCATCCAGTAAACCAGGACTTTCCTAGTGAGATGAGATGTGTGCTGGCATCATCTTAGTAACCCTACTGTCCAGAGTCATAAACCTTAGGTCCATTCGTCATGGAAACAGATCTTGTTCCTTGCTAATTTTTTCCTCTCGGTAGCGTTAAACACCCATCGGATTTTCCTAAATAACTCATCAATTCTTCAGACAAACTGTAACGGCTATTCCTAATCCCACTGTCAGATCCTGTTAAGTGTGTGTGTCTGTGCCTGAGGTATCGCCACTGCGTTATTACAACAATTCCCACTGGCAGTTCGTTTTGCCATCCTTGAACAACATTGCCCACCAAGGTAGGGAATGAGCGAACGAACGCTGTCATTGGGGGGAAATAGTGGCGTTCGGAAAACATTCTCATTTTGAAGAATTCAGCCCCGTCGGATTCCATACCCCCTGACGGGAATCTTAACTGGCTTAGGCAGGTGTGTCTGGCCAGGTGACAGCGCTAGTCAGAGCAAATTGGGTCCGCTCAGTTTTACATGCCAGAATTTAAACCCACTGATGTGATTTGGATGTAAAAACAACACAGCTATACACATGTACTCTATAGTCACCTGGCTAATTTAGATTTACTCAGTTTGGCAGGGGAACTGATGTTCCAGTCTGGATGCGATCTGGCCTGCATCGTGTTAATGACATGGCTAGTTTGGGTACTCAGAGACTGCTACATAAATTATGTGTTGTATACATTAGCATTAATATGTGATCTTAAGTGCCTTTTCTGGTCTGAATTGCAAGAGGGTGATTTGATGAAGTGTGTCGCTCTGGGCAGTTTCCAGTGTGATTTCAGGCCCGGTAACCATGACTGCTCTCCTCACGCTCTCAGTAATCAAGGCTACTGCTCCTTACCTGTTGGAATACATTTGAATTAATGGTAATATTCCCTTACAATTGATATGGTCAGGGGGTTATCTCTTGCTCCATTTGTTCCTGAGGGTGAGTGCGTTTGTATGTGAGTGCAATTTTAAATGTGTGTGTATGTGTGTGTGTGTGAGAGTGTGTGTGTATGCTTGTGTGCATAGCTTCAGGCGTACTAATAGCAGTATCTTATTAAAGCAATGAGCAACCACACATTGTTAATTTTCCAAAGGTCAACAACCCAGAATGTTTAAATAATCTCCACCAAATGGAAGAAAAACTCTCTGTCAAAGTCTCCGGCTAACATTCTGCTCCGAATTTCTGCTAAAAAAACACAGACGTCAAAATCTGTTCACCAGTCAATTGCCTCCCCTGGTCTGACTGCTGTTATTACTGTACCAGCAGGGTCCAATTTCTCTCTCTCTCTCTCTCTCTCTCTCTGGACATCACTCACACCCACCGATACACACATACAGTACAAACGTGCGTGCGCGCGCGCGCACACACACACACACATACAGAAGCATAGACGCATGCTTGTGTGTGTGTGTGTGTGTGTGTGCGGGCATGCGTGCATGTGTTTACTTCACATGTATATAACCCAACCCCATCTCCCTCCCGTCGCCTTGCCTGTAGCGGTGGAAGACAAGGTCTCACCCAGTCTCTGCTTCTCTCTCCTCTACTGTTAAACTGGTGGGTGTGTGGAATGAGAGAGGCCAGGCCTGCAGAGTTGATGTAAGTAACTAAATCAACATCCTGACCCCAGTGTTGTGGGTTTGAGACATGAAGGTCAGTCAATACGGAACATTTCAAGAACTTTGAAAGTTTCTTCAAGTGCAGTCGCAAAAATCATCAAGCGCTATGATGAAACTGGCTCTCATGAGGACCGCCACAGGAATGGAAGACCAAGAGTTACCTCTGCTGCAGAGAATAAGTTCATTAGAGTTACCAGCCTCAGAAATTGCAGCCCAAATAAATGCTTCACAGAGTTCAAGTAACAGACATATCTCAACATCAACTTTTCAGAGGAGACTGTGTGAATCAGGCCTTCATGGTCGATTTGCTGCAAAGAAACCACTACTAAAGGACACCAATAATAAGAAGAGATCTGCTTGGACCAAGAAACACGAGCAATGGACATTAGACCGGTGGAAATTTGTCCTTTGGTCTGGAGTCCAAATTTGAGATTTTTGGTTCCAACCGCCGTGTCTTTGTGAGACGCGGTGTGGGTGAACGGATGATCTCTGCATGTGTATTTCCCACCGTAAAGCATGAAGGAGGAGGTGTTATGGTGTGGGGGTGCTTTGCTGGTGACACTGTCTGTAATTTGTTTAGAATTCAAGGCACCCTTAACCAGCATGGCTACCACAGCATTCTGCAGCGATACGTCATCCCATCTGGTTTGTGCTCAGTGGGACTGTCACTTGTTTTTCAACAGGACAATGACCCAACACACCTCCAGGCTGTGTAAGGGCTATTTGATGAAGAAGGAGAGTGATGGTGTGCTGCATCAGATGACCTGGCCTCCACAATCCCCCGACCTCAACCCAATTGAGATGGTTTGGGATGAGTCGGACGGCAGAGTGAAGGAAAAGCAGCCAACAAGTGCTCAGCATATGTGGGAAGTCCTTCAAGACTGTTGGAAAAGCATTCCAGGTGAAACTGGTTGAGAGAATGCCAAGAGTGTGCAAAGCTGTCATCAAGGCAAAGTACAGTACCAGTCAAAAGTTTGGACACACCTACTCAAGGGTTTGTCTTTATTTTTTACTATTCTCTACATTGTAGAATAGTAGTGAAGACATCAAAACTATGAAATAACACATATGGAATCATGTAGTAAGCAAAAAAGTGTTAACACCTCCTCCTCCATGCTTTACAGTGGGAAATACACATGCGAAGATCATCCATTCACCCACACCGCGTCTCACAAAGACAAGGCGGACTCCAGACAAGGCGGACTCCAGACCAAATGAGAAATTTCCACCGGTCTAATGTCCATTGCTCGTGTTTCTTGGCCCAAGCAGGTCTCTTCTTCTTATTGGTGTCCTTTAGTAGTGGTTTCTTTGCAGCAATTCGACCATGAAGGCCTGATTGACACAGTCCCCTCTGAACAGTTGATGTTGAGATGTGTCTGTGAATCATTTATTTGGGCTGCAATTTCTGAGGCTGCTAACTCAGATGAACTTATCCTCTGCAACAGAGGTAACTCTGGGTCTTCCATTCCTGTGGCAGTCCCCGTGAGAGCCAGTTTCATCATAGCACTTGATGGTTTTTGCGACTTACCTTCATGTCTTAAAGTAATGATGGACTGTCGTTTCTCTTTGCATATTTGAGCTGTTCTTGCCATAATATGGCCTTGGTCTTTTACCAAATAGGGCTATCTTCTGTATACCCCCCCTACCTTGTCACAACACAACTGATTGGCTCAAACGCATTAAGAAGGAAATCAATTCCACAAATTAACTTTTAAGAAGGCACACCTGTTAATTGTAATTCATTCCAGGTGACTACCTCATGAAGCTGGTTGAGAGAATGCCAAGAGTGTGCAAAGCTGTCATCAAGGCAAAGGAAGGCTATTTGAAGATTATATTTTGATTTGTTTAACACTTTTTTGCTTACTATATGATTCCATATGTGTTATTTCATAGTTTTGATGTCTTCACTATTATTCTACAATGTAAACAATTGTAAAAGTAAAGAAAAACCCTTGAATGAGTAGGTGTGTCCAAACTTTTGACTGGTAGTGTATATTTTTTAAATATATGTTCCTTTATTATTTTACCCTAACCCTACCATCCCTCCACTAATTGGAGTAAACTAATGGACAACAACCTTTAGGCTTCTTCATCCAGCTTATACATACTATATACTTTTGACGGACACTATATATTTTACATATTTTGTTTGTTTTTAGTCCCATCTTTCAGCTCCACTCAATTTCTCCAATCTACCTCTGAAAACCATCCAGTTTTGATTTCTATTTGCAATATAGACCACCCTGCTACTCTGTCAAGTTAATCACAGGCCCCCCAAAAGTAAATTGTTTTTCATCACTGGGTATCATACAGATTCAAAGTATTTTTACTGAGGACAAACAAAAACCGACAGACATTTGATTTCGGGGGACCGCTGTGAATCACTAAAAAACATAAAAAGTTCTGAATGAGGGGTTGTGATGGCCTCCGATAGCATCTTTTTCATTTAAATGTTTTCTCTTCTCTCATCCATTCCACTCTCGGGAAACCCATTAGCAATTTCTCTGTAATGCCTTGGAGTGATTGCAAAACTCATTTTGAATGGCACAATCTGAAGTCTGCTGTTGTATGGTTTTCCCATAGGTACAATTTTCTATCTTTTCACACGGCTAAGATTCGATCTGGCTCCGTTTAGATTAAACACATGAAACACAAAATCGAAGTCTCTCACTCATTCTCTTGATCGCAATGTACATTTTTGTATTAAACTGATGGGGGAGGATAAGGTGTAGCTAGCATACTGATGGGGGAGGATAAGGTGTAGGTGGCATACTGATGGGGGAGGATAAGGTGCAGGTGGCATACTGAAGGGGGAGGATAATGTGCAGTTGGCATACTGATGGGGGAGGATAAGGTGTAGGTAGCATACTGATGGGGGAGGATAAAGTGTAGGTAGCATACTGATGGGGGAGGATAAGGTGCAGGTGGCATACTGATGGGGGAGGATAAGGTGCAGGTGGCATACTGATGGGGGGAGGATAAGGTGTAGGTAGCATACTGATGGGGGAGGATAAAGTGTAGGTAGCATACTGATGGGGGAGGATAAGGTGCAGGTGGCATACTGATGGGGGAGGATAAGGTGCAGGTGGCATACTGATGGGGGAGGATAAGGTGCAGGTGGCATACTGATGGGGGAGGATAAGGTGCAGGTGGATGACAAACACACACCTTAGATTTTCCTGTTGTCCTACGGTATAGGTCAGGATGAAATAACAATATGTTACATCTCACTTGTGACAGAAATGCAAGGCTGATTCCTGTCGCAAGTGAAGGTAAACCAAAGTGTAGTCTCTTTAACCTCTTAAGGATCGAACCCTTTTTTTCATTTTTTTCCCCCGATCATCTTTGAAATGCAAGAGAAAGGCCACAATATAATATTGCAGTTAAGGCGCAATTTAGATTTTGGCCACTAGATGGCAGCAGTGTGTATGCAAAGTTTCAGATTGATCCAGTGAAGCATTGCAATACTGGACTGTTGTGTATCAACTCTGCCCAAATGTGCCGAATTGGTCAATTGATACATTTTCAAGTACATAACTATAGAGAACATACAAAAATGATATGGTAATACAAAATGTAAGTTTACACACTCCCAGGAATGTCATACATGATGGCTCATTAGCTTATACATTAACTTTCACACATCTAGATGGCCGGGCAGGGTTGGTGTGGAGCCAGAGACAGCAGGGGTTCAAACTGTAGAACCCAGTTCCTACATTTGAATATAAAAATGCAACATTTTATCTCTGAGACCCTTAGGATGACAAATCAGAGCAAGATTACTGAATGTAAATTCAATATTTACCTACAGAGGTGAACATATCAAACCAGTTGCCGTGATACATTTTTTGTTGTTGTGCGGTCTCCTCAAACAATAGCATGGTATTATTTCACTGTAATAGCTAGTGTAAATTAGACAATGCAGTTAGATTATCAATAATTTAAGCTTTCTGCCCATATAAGTTTGCTGTTACTTACAACAGTCATGCTAATCACAACAGCGCACGTTAGCTCAACCGTCCTGTAGAGGTTAAATACCCTTCACACCTTTATGGAGAATGTGGCCATTTGAGGGGATGTACGATGTATTGGACACACACACACACACACACACGCACACGCACACGCACACGCACACGCACACGCACACGCACACGCACACGCACACGCACACACACACACACACACACACACACACACACACACACACACACACACACACACACACACACACACACACACACACACTGTTATTCCACAATAGGAGGACACCACATATGAAGCCCATTCCTGCTCTTAAAACGTGACGTTTTCCACTCACCTTTGGAAACGTGCCACCAAAACATCAAGGCTTGAAATTGGAACTGGAAATCTAATAGCACCCAAGTGTTGGTCTTTCCTGAAGACTGAAAGCCTTGGAAGTTTGCCCAATGGCTTCTTACATGGAGCCTTTTAGGCCTGCAGCATTTAACACCACACATGGAGAAAGACGTTCTCTGAAAGCTTGTCTGGTGTTTTCTGCTCCTTTGGACTGGGCATCAAGATGGTGAGAGGGATTATTGAAGTAGTCAGAGGGTAAATTGAAAAGTCTGGTATTTGTTGTGTTTTCATCTGTGCTTTCCGTTGATCTTTTCCCTTCATATTATCAAAAAAAAAACTATAAACCTATGTTGGGAAAACAAAGTAAAAAACGAAATTTCCAATGTGGAATATTATCAACTGCATGCAAATTCAGTCTATACTCCAGATTATTAGATACACAACATATTTTTTACAGTGCTGAATTGACATTTTGCTCTTCTCTATTCTTTATAGCCCTCCATGTACTGTAATGTTCTCTATAGAACTCCATGTACTGTAATGTTTTCTATAAAACTCAATGTACTGTAATGTTCTCTATATAACTCCATGTACTGTAATGTTCTCTATAGAACTCCATGTACTGTAATGTTTTCTATAGCCCTCCATGTACTGTAATGTTTTCTATAGAACTACATGTACTGTAATGTTTTCTATAGCCCTTCATGTACTGTAATGTTCTCTATAGAACTCCATGTACTGTAATGTTTTCTATAGCCCTCCATGTACTGTAATGTTTTCTATAGAACTACATGTACTGTAATGTTTTCTATAGCCCTTCATGTACTGTAATGTTCTCTATAGCCCTTCATGTACTGTAATGTTCTCTATAGAACTCCATGTACTGTAATGTTCTCTATAGAACTCCATGTACTGTAATGTTTTCTATAGCCCTCCATGTACTGTAATGTTCTCTATAGAACTCCATGTACTGTAATGTTCTCTATAGAACTCCATGTACTGTAATGTTCTCTATAGAACTCCATGTACTGTAATGTTCTCTGTAGCTCAATTGGTAGAGCATGGCGCTTGTAACACCAGGGTAGTGGGTTCGATCCCCGGGACCACCCATACGTAAAAATGTATGCGCACATGACTGTAAGTCACTTTGGATAAAAGCGTCTGCTAAAAGGCATATTATTATTATTATGTACTGTAAACTAGGCAATGTAACCATCTGTGATGTATAGATCTCCAGAGCGGATAATGGAACTCTCCCCTGCTCACTGGGCCTCTGCTCTGGCTACACATACCTATTAAATAATGCAACCAGTCAACATAATATCCCCCCTTTCCATTCCATATGAATTTTTTAACTTCAATAAACATTTATTGTCCACTGGCCATACCTAATGGCACATTTTATTGTTTTATACAGTAATCTTTGGTAGGTGGTAAAAGTCTTTCAATTTCACAGTGATCTGTTTTATTTAAGAGTGAGGTATCACCAGGGGTAGGTCTCAACTGCATCTCCCACAAACCACTGCTCTACAGGTTCTGCTCTACCAGGTTCTGCTCTACCAGGTTTGTGCTCATGAGTCAAACAAAACGTTAAAAAACTAAATATCTATTTTTGCCGTCATTTAATTTCCTTCTCCAAGTTGTGCACTGTGATATTAATATTCCCCTAACCCTCCCTTAATCTGTGTCCCTGTGTGTCAGGACTCGTCATGGCCCTGCGTGCTGAACAGGGCCCTAGGTTGGAACCACTGTGTTCCTCACATTTTTTAGATAATTGAACAAATGATGCACAGCTTGTTGTGGTGTGTTCAGGTCAGTGTGGCTCCTAGAGTTAAGGGCTTGCCCCTCTGCCTCTTTATTAATTGTGAAAGTTGTTGCTTTTCATTTCTGTTTCCCTGTTCAGGCATCATTAGTCACCGCGCTGACCTGCCCGTGGCTACGGTTCCCCCTAGCAAACCCACCATCCACAGGATAAACAGTAATAGGAGCAGCTGTGTGTGGAAGGGGTGGCGGTGTGTGTGTATATGTGTGTGTGTGTGTGTGTGTGTGTGTATACACTACCGTTCAAAACTTTGGGGTCACTTCGAAACGTCTGTCACGATCGTCGGGTACAGAGGACCAAGGCGCAGCGTGGAAGGTGAACCCCATATTTTATTAATTTGAATGATAACACGAACAAAAACAACAAACGATAACGTGACGTCCAAAGGTGCAAAACACAAACCTATACAGGAACAAGATCCCACAAACACTGTGGGAAAACTGGCTGCTTAAGTATGGTTCCCAATCAGAGACAACAAGCAACAGCTGATACACGTTGCCTCTGATTGAGAACCACACTGGCCAACATAGAAACGAAAGAGCTAGATAAAAACTAGAATAAACAAAGAAAACTCACACCCTGGCTCAACATACAAGCGTCCCCAGAGCCAGGGCGTGACAACGTCCTTGTTTTCGAAAGAAAATAATTTTTTTGGTCCATTACATTGTTAATGTTGTAAATGGCTATTGTAGCTGGAAACGGCTGATTTTTAATGGAATATCTACATAGGCGTACAGAGGCCCATTATCAGCAACCATCAGTCCTGTGTTCCAATGGCACATTGTGTTTGCTAATCCAAGTTTATCATTTTAAAAGGCTAATTGATCATTACAAAACCCTTTTGCAATTATGTTAGCACAGCTGTTGTGCTGATTAAAGAAGCAATAAAACTGGCATTCTTGAGACTAGTTGAGTATCTGGAGCATCAGCAATTGTGGGTTCGATTACAGACTCAAAATGGCCAGAAACAAATAACTTTCTTCTGAAACTTGTCAGTCTATTCTTGTTTTGAGAAATGAAGGCTATTCCATGCGAGAAATTGCCAAGAAACTGAAGATCTCGTACAACGCTGTGTACTACTCCCTTCACAGAACAGCACAAACTGGCTCTAATCAGAATAGAAAGAGGAGTGGGAGGCCCCGGTGCACAACTGAGCAAGAGGACAAATACATTAGAGTGTCTAGTTTGAGAAACAGACGCCTCACAGGTCCTCAACTGGCAGCTTCATTAAATAGTACCCGCAAAACACCAGTCTCAACGTCAACAGTGAAGAGGCGACTCCAGGATGCTGACCTTCTAGGCAGAGTTGCAAAGAAAAAGCCATTTCTCAGACTGGCCAATAAAAAGAAAAGATTAAGATGGGCAAAAGAACACAGACACTGGACAGAGGAAAATTGGAAAAAAGTGTTATGGACAGACGAATCGATGTTTGAGGTGTTCGGATCACAAAGAAGAACATTTGTGAGACGCAGACCAAATGAAAAGATGCTAGAGGAGTGCTTGATGCCATCTGTCAAGCATGGTGGAGGCAATGTGATAGTCTGGGGGTGCTTTGGTGGTGGCAAAGTGGGAGATTTGTACAGGGTAAAAGGGATCTTGAAGAAGGAAGGCTATCACTCCATTTTGCAATGCCATGCCATACCCTGTGGACGGCGCTTGATTGGAGCCAATCTCCTCCTACAACAGGACAATGACCCAAAGCACAGCTCCAAACTATGCAATAACTATTTAGGGAAGAAGCAGTCAGCTGGTATTCTGTCTATAATGGAGTTGTCATGTTCGTTGATCGACGGGTCAGACCAAGGCGCAGCGTGATATGCGTACATGTTTATTTAAATGAATAAACAACCGACAAAACAACAAACAAAACGAAACGTGAAGTCCAAGGCAGCGCAACACAACATACCTTAACTGGAACAAGATCCCACAACCCACTAGTGCCAATAGGCTGCCTAAGTATGGTCCCCAATCAGAGACAACGAGCGACAGCTGCCTCTGATTGGGAACCACACAGGCCAACATAGATCTATACATACTAGACTGTACAACATGGACAAACGCAGCAAGGAAAATACACACCCTGACTCAACCTACAAGCGTCCTCTGAGTCAGGGCGTGATAGGAGTGGCCAGCAATGTCACCGGATCTCAACCCTATTGAGCTGTTGTGGGAGCAGCTTGACCGTATGGTACGTAAGAAGTGCCCATCAAGCCAATCCAACTTGTGGGAGGTGCTTCGGGAAGCATGGGGTGAAATCTCTTCAGATTACCTCAACAAATTGACAACTAGAATGCCAAAGGTCTGCACGGCTGTAATTGCTGCAAATGGAGGACTCTTTGATGAAAGCAATGTTTGAAGGACACAATTATTATTTCGATTAAAAATCATTATTTCTAACCTTGTCAATGACTACATTTCCTATTCATTTTGCTATATTTCCTATTCAAACTCATTTTGTGTACTGTATGTTTTCATGGAAAACAAGGACATTTCTAAGTGACCCCAAACTTTTGAACGGTAATGTATGTGTGTGTGCGTGTGTATATGTGTGTGTGTGTGTATATATGTGTGTGTGTATATGTGTTTCTGTGTGTATATATGTGTGTGTGTGTGTGTGTGTGTGTGTGTGTGTGTGTGTGTATTTGTGTGTGTGTGTGTGTGTGCTTGTGTGGAGCTGTGCATTTCCAGTTTTTGTGTTTATATGGAAAACACTGGGTGGCAATTTATTGTCTTTTATTTATTGTTTATTTTCAAATGACGCCAGGTTATGGGTTCGATTCCCACAGGGGACCAGTGTGAAAAAAATTATGAAAATGTGTGCACTCATTATACTACTGACTGTAAGTCACTCTGGTTAAGAGTCTCTGCTAAATGACTAAACTGTAATACACAGCTCTTCATATTTCAGAGCAGGCACATTATAATTAAATGCATTATCATCCAATATGTTATTGTCCAATGCATTATCACCCAACGCATTATCATCCAATACATTATCATCAAAATGCATTATTATTCAATACATTATCATCAAATGCATTATCGTCCAAAGCATTATCGTTCAATACATTGTCATCCGATGCATGATCGTACAATACAATTAATTATCATGTAATACATTACCATTCAACACATTATCATTCAATACATTATCATTCAATACATTAACATCCAATGCATTATCAAGTCTCTGTAACTGCCATGCAAACCCAAGAGACCAGACGGTAATGGTATATAAAAAAATAACTATTATATTTATCAGTCTTATCAACAGTGCAGGTCCCCAAATCCCTCTCTCTCTCCCCACATCCCTCTCTCTCTCCCTTCATCCTTCTCTCCCTCGCTCTTTGGCTTCCAGAGTTGGTCTTGATTTTCTTTGTATTTCGTTGAGTTCCAAGTTCATATTCAGAGAAGCATCTTCCATTAGATCTGTACATTACCCTGAGTGCATGAAGGCCAGGAGAGATTCTGCTAGCATGAAATATAAAATAACAGCAGCACGACTCCACTCTGTAGGGCCAGAGGGGTTCCACCAACCAGCAGAAAGAGAGGAGAGGGAGGGGGAGAGGGAGGAGGAGAGGGAGGGGGAGAGGGAGGAGGAGAGGGAGGGGGAAGAGAAGAGGGAGGGGGGTATATTTTTTGGGGAGGGGGGAAGAAGGGTGTGAGATAGTGGCATTGGGAGAGAGAGAGAGAGAGAGAGAGGAGACAGATGAAAATTGTCGACTTCAAAGTTGCAAGCACAGATTATAGGAGAAGCAAAGATAAAAGAAAAGAAATGCTGTCTTTCTCTTTTTCCTGAGTTCTGTGTTTGCAGAGGGTCAGTGGAGCTTGGCTAGTGCAGCGGAGCCTCTAAGGCAGGTTTGATTCCCATGGGGGACCAGTACAGGGAAAATGTATGCAGTCACTACTGTAAATTGCACTGGATAAGAGCGTCTGCTAAATGACTAACCCGTAAATGTATGACAGTGGTGGCTGCGCCTCAAATGGGCCCAGGGCTCTGGTCAAAAGTAGTTCACTATATAGGGAATAGCATGGCATTTGGGATGCAGCCATCTGGCTATGACACTACACAGCTATGCAGAGTACTATAATAAAAATTATATATATGTTTTATTGTCACGTACTGTACTCAGGTGCAGTGAAATGTTTTGTTTTACAGGGTCATCCATAGTAGTACGATAGGTGCAGTGAAATGTGTTGTTTTACAGGGTCAGCCATAGTAGTACAATAGGTTCAATGAAATGTGTTGTTTTACAGGGTCAGCCATAGTAGTACGATAGGTGCAGTGAAATGTGTTGTTTTACAGGGTCAGCCATAGTAGTACGATAGGTGCAGTGAAATGTGTTGTTTTACAGGGTCAGTCATAGTAGTACGATAGGTGCAGTTTTACAGGGTCAGCCATAGTGGTACGATAGGTTCAGTGAAACATGTTGTTTTACAGGGTCAGTCATAGTAGTACGATAGGTGCAGTTTTACAGGGTCAGTCATAGTAGTACGATAGGTGCAGTTTTACAGGGTCAGTCATAGTAGTACGATAGGTGCAGTAAAATGTGTTGTTTTACAGGGTCATCCATAGTAGTACCATAGGTGCAGTTTTACAGGGTCAGCCATAGTGGTACGATAGGTTCAGTGAAACGTGTTGTTTTACAGGGTCAGCCATAGTGGTACGATAGGTGCAGTGAAATGTGTTGTTTTACAGGGTCAGCCATAGTAGTACGATAGGTGCAGTTTTACAGGGTCAGCCATAGTGGTACGATAGGTGCAGTTTTACAGGGTCAGCCATAGTGGTACGATAGGTGCAGTGAAATGTGTTGTTTTACAGGGTCAGCCATAGTAGTACGATAGGTGCAGTGAAATGTGTTGTTTTACAGGGTCAGCCATAGTGGTACGATAGGTGCAGTGAAATGTGTTGTTTTACAGGGTCAGCCATAGTAGTACGATAGGTGCAGTGAAATGTGTTGTTTTACAGGGTCAGCCATAGTAGTACGATAGGTGAAGTTTTACAGGGTCAGCCATAGTGGTACGATAGGTTCAGTGAAACGTGTTGTTTTACAGGGTCATCCATAGTAGTACGATAGCTTCAGTGAAATGTGTTGTTTTACAGGGTCATCCATAGTAGTACGATAGGTGAAGTTTTACAGGGACATCCATAGTAGTACGATAGGTTCAGTTTTACAGGGTCATCCATAGTAGTACAGCGCCACTGGCGCAAATTAGGCTTAAGTGTCTTGCTCGAGGGCACATCAACAGATCTTTCACCTTGTCTGCTCGGGTATTCGAACCAGCAACCTTTTGCTTACTGGCCCAACGCTCTAACCGCTACGCTACCTGCCTCCCTATCATGTTGTTTCTATTTACATTTTAGTCATTTAGCAGACGCTCTTATCCATATACCTTTTTTTTTTTTTATACTGGCCCCCCGTGGGAATCAAACCCACAACCCTGGCGTTGCAAACGCCATGCTCTATCAACTGAGCTACATCCCTGCCGGCCATTCCCTCCCCTACCCTGGATGACGCTGGGCCAATTGTGCGCCGCCCCATGGGTCTCCCGGTCGCGGCCGGCTGCGACAGAGACTGGATTCGAACCAGGATCTCTAGTGGCACAGCTAGCACTACGATGCAGCGCCTTAGACCACTGCGCCACTCGGGAGTTCATATGTTGTTAGCACTGGAGTTCAGTAATGTATTGCTGCTGTGTATAGCCATGTAATTAGGGGCCACCCATCATTCCTGAGCAATAGTACATTTTGTTGTTGTATTGCGAATCAAACACAGTGTACATTGCTGAACGGCTAAGCCGGGTTTACACAAACTTGATTTGTATGTACAGTATGTTGTAATAGTATGTCGCATCGTTCTAACACAGCACATGGGGTAGTCATACTGTATTTTGGTATGTGGTAGACATTCAAAATGGACCTCACAAAAGGTTGCCTGGATAATGTTGTAGGGGCTCACAGGGATGGAGGACGGAGGGCAGAACAGGGCTGTTGGTTTAGCAGCCATGTTCTGGGGCCATTAGAAGGCTGTCTTTGTGTGTGGGGCTCTCTGTCTGACTAAAAGCATTACTGTAACCCTAAGGCAAGCTTAGTATGACTTCCCATCTCTCTCGCTCTCTCTCTCTCTCTCTCTCCCTCTCTCTCTCTCACTCCCTCTCTCTCACTCTCTCTCTCCCTCTTTTTATCGCTCCCTCACTTCCTCCTTCTCTCTCTCACTGTCTCCCTGGTTCTCTTTCCCTCCCTCTCGTTTTCTCTGCCTTCCCCTGCCACCCACGCTTTCCCTTCCCCACACCGCTTCCATCCCTCTCTCTCCCTCTCTCTCCCTCGCTCTCCCTCTCTCTGTACCATTTCATTTCATCAGCATCATAATCCTTTGTGATTTCAGAAAATTACACATCTCCTACCCTGTAATATCTGATCTACATCACCTTGCAGTCTGGTTTTGTCAAAACCCTCCTTGCAAAAACAGTACACAGACACACATGCATGCACAAACACACATTCACACACACACAGAGATTCACACATACACGTTCACACATGCACACATGCACACCCACCGATGCACACACACATGCACGCACACACACACTCCTCAGACTTTTGCCAAATAACACAGGCAAATTATAGAATCAGTTAGGAGACTCTCTGTCTCTCTCTCTGTCTCTCTCTCTCTCTCTCTGTTTCTCTCTCCCTGCCTCTAGTCTGAAATTGTTCCAAAGTTACAGTCCCCCCGTCTCTCCATGTAATTACAGCCTGCTCCTACTCCAGTCCTACTCAACCCTTCCTATTGATTGTGAGAGTATGTCAGAGTTCCACGGCCGGGCTAGAGGCATCACTGTCATCCTCTCTGACTCCTTCAAAGACACACTGACGTATTTGTTGTTTGTGTGTGTGTGTGTGTGTTGGTGCTGACACAGGGAGTGTGTAATTCAGCAGCCCGACGTTTGCGACCTCATTCTGTCACAGTGCCACCTCGTCCGTCCGCCCCACGAGCACCCCCATCAGTATAACTCACACGCACACGCACACGCACACGCACACGCACACACACACACACACACACACACACACACACACACACACACACACACACACACACACACACACACACAAACACACACAGCAATTTCTCACAACCACACCACCTCCAACTCCCTCACACTGGAGGCTCTGTTCTCTGCCTTACACCTCAGAGGTTTGGCTTGCCTGGTGACATCACCAAGCTGAAAATTGGTTTATAGACCAATAACAATGAGAGTTCCAAACCTCTCTGCCAATAACATCTAGTTTTAGGTTTTTCATTCCCCACAAACCACTCCCAGAAAGTCCTAGCAAAATAATTGCTTGAGAAAAAGTTTGTTTTGCTAAAAAGCAATTTTAATGGAAAGCCATTACAGTAAGGTACTACATTTTTACGCCCAAAATTATTTGATATTGATTTAAAAACGGCTGCATTAGGCCTTGAAAGAGTCTGCACAAATGTGACTTGTTTCAGGAAACTAGGTGTCACTACTTCACAGGAGAGCCATTTGAACGTAAACTTTTTTTCAAATTCAAAATGCGTTTTTTGGCAGAAATGTCTTCTGGAACAAGTTAACTTTCATGTGCCTTAATAACAAACTTGAATGCCATCACTAAATACAAATAAAACTGTTAAATTGCGAGCCTAGTTGGTTTAGCCACAGAAAAAGACAGCAACCTTCCCGCTAGCCATGATTGGCTGAGATAATGAGTGGGCTGGACATACAGAGAGATCGAGTTTGGAAATCAGTGGAATTAGAGTATGATAGCTAAGGTGATGGATAAAACACCTGTCTCCAGATTCCATCTTCAAACTAAGGGCAACCATGGCATCCGTGACAGAGAGGGAGAAGCGTCCATCCATTTATATGGGTAAGATAGTCTAGCTAGCTACATTTTCAGATGCTACATGTTTCTAATTTTGTCAGAAAGTCGTTTTCATTGCAAGTTAAAGTGTACTGTTAGCTAGCTAGCTAAAGTTAGCTGGCTGGCTCGCTAGCTAGCGTTACTGTACGTGTATGATCTGTGTAGTAATATTATTTGTATCTCAGAGCCATTTACTTTGCTAGTTATAGCCTAATGTTAGCTAGCTAACAGTGAACCTGGTTGGTTAGCTACCTGCATATTCATGCAGGGTAGTAACGTCATGAGTTGGGATTATGGTTCATTGTTTAGCTAGCTAGCTAGCTACATGTCTTAATAAAAGACTCCACTATGCAAGTAACCATTTCAATAGAATGTTCATGATGTCAATGCGACAACTGTTGATAGACGTAGCTGGTAAATTCGCTCTGGCTATCTACTCCGATTTCAGAGCACTCTCCTCTGAGTGTGCCAGAGCGCAGAATTTACAAACGCTCAACACCTGTTGAATATGGTTGGTGTCAGTAAACGTTGGCAAAAAAGCCTAACCAGCTCTGCTAGGGAGAGTAAAATGGTCAGAGTGAGCTATTCTCTTGTTTGTGTCTGGAAGTAGCTAGCAAGATAGCCAACGTTAGCCAGTTAGTTTGGGTGCTTGACTGCTGTTGTTAGGACAGAACGCTCGGATAAACCCTACTCCTCGGCCAGAGCGTCCAGTGTGCGCTCTGAACGCTCCAGCGAAACGCTCTGAATTTACGAACGGACAATCTGACAACGCTCTGAGTTTACGGGCGGGGCTATAGTTTAAGAGGGTGTGAACAATGCTGAATGGGTGTAGACAAAAAAGAGCTCTCCAGTGGGTGTACCGAAACATTCAAAGGCCATTTTCTCAAATTGAGGTTACAAGTTTATCAACATTCATAGCAGAATTACTTTCCCATTGTTCCTCAACTGTAGTGTATGATATACCATTTTCTAGCTCTGAGTCTCTAATTTTATCCAATGTAAAAAACACAATTTCAAATGTTGTTACATAAGACTGAATCGAGCCAGTAGGTCACAAATGAGCATTGCCCTTTGCTAATGAAATGACAAAGTTATCGTTTACTGTTCTAGTAGCCAGAGCAGCCGGCAGTATTCTAATTCTGTTCTTCGCTAAACGTTATGGTAGCCACAGCAACCGGCAGTATTCTAATTCTGTTCTTTGCTAAACGTTCTGGTAGCCACATGTCATGGACGTTGAAGGACGGGTCAGACCAAGGCGCAGCGTGAAATGCATACATGTTTATTTAAACGATAAACACACGAACAAAACAACAAAACAACGAAACGTGAAGTCCTCAGGCTAAACACAATACAAGCCTCTACACGGAACAAGATCCCACAACTAATTATTCAAACAGGCTGCCTAAGTATGATCCCCAATCAGAGACAACGAGCGACAGCTGTCTCTGATTGGGAATCACACCCGGCCAAACATAGACATACAACACCTTGAACGAGAACATAGAAAATACAACATAGAACTCCACACCCTGACTCAACATACTAGAGTCCCATAAGTCAGGGCGTGACAGAACCCCCCCCAAAGGTGCGGACTCCGACCGCACCAACCTGACTTAACAGGGAAGGGTCCGGGTGGGCATTCCACCTCGGAGGCGGATCCGGCTCCGGGCGTGACGACCACATTCTCTCAGCCTCCCCGTTACGCCCCTGGTCTGGTCTGGACCTCGGCGCGCTGCTTCCCCTCTCCTTCCTCCCACGATGTACTAAGCCCTGTCTGGACCCTGGTGTGGGAGACCCCGAACCTGGACAGGGGCTGAAGTCTGTGTCTGGACTGGAGCCGCTGACCGGAGCTGGACTACGCACTGGTGGAGCGGACTGCTCTGGCTCCGGAGTAGAGCTGCTGACCGGAGCTGGACTGGGCACCGTTGGAGCGGACTTCTCTGGCTCCGGAGTGGAGCCGCTGACCGGAGCTGGACTGGGCACCGGTGGAGCGGACTGCTCTGGCTCCGGAGTGGAGCAGCTGACCAGAGCTGGACTGGACCCCGGTGGAGCGGACTGCTCTGGCTCCGGAGTGGAGCAGCTGACCAGTGCCGGACCAGGCACCAGTGGAACGGGCACGGACCGTGCCGGACTGGACACACGCACCACTGGTCTGGTGCGAGGAGCAGGCACGGGCCGGACTAGGAACACGCACCACTGGCTTGGTGCGAGGAGCAGGAATGGGCCGGGCAGGACTGGCAACCCGCACCACTGGCTTGGTGCGGGGAGCAGGCACAGGCCGTACCGGATTGGGAACATGCACCACTGGCTTGGTGCGAGGAACAGGAACGGGCTGGGCCGGACTGGGAACACGCACCACTAGTCTGGTGCGAGGAGCAGGAACGGGCCGGGCCGGACTGGGGACACACACCACTGGCTTGGTGCGGGGAGCAGGCATGGGCCGTACCGGACTGGGAACATGCACCACTGGCTTGGTGCGAGGAACGGGAACGGGTCGGGCCGGACTGGGAACACGCACCACTGGTCTGGTGCGATGAGCAGGAACGGGCCGGGCCGGACTGGGAACACGCACCACTGGTCTGGTGCGAGGAGCAGGAATGGGCCGGGCCGGACTGGCGACACGCACCACTGGCTAATTGTGTTCTTTGCTAAACGTTATGGCAGCCACAGCAACCAAAAGTATTGTAATTGTGTTCTTCGCTAAACGTTCTAGTAGCCACAGCAGCCAGGAGTATTCTATTTATGTTCTTCTTTGCCCTTATGGCTACAGTAACATGTCCTATAGTGTCACAATGTGGAAATGTACTTCCCTGTTCTGCAACATTGTTATTCCTTTTGTTGGACTGTCTGTTTTAGTCTCTCTCCTGCTGGGGCAAGATGCTGCTTGTGGGATTGTTTTGTAAGAGAGAGATATGGTAGTCGGCATGGCTATGGTATATGGATGGCAGGGAGACAGGGAGAAGGAGACTTGATTGTTTTGCAGTAAGGTTTTCATTTCATTTTCATTTCATTTCACTTTACTGTTATTGTTTTCAAAATGACTGTCCAAAATAACTGTGTGTGTGTGTATGTGTGTGTCTGTGCGTGTGTGTGTGTGTGTATGTGTGTGTGTTACCTTATCCTCATATGACATTCAGAGAAGCTCTAAATCATATCCAGGTATACTGGCTAGGACTGTGTGCTCAGTACTCTGAAGAACGAATTCACCCTGAGAGAGGGAAGAGAAACACTTTTTAATCCATCCATTCCTCTCCTCCGTAGGCTCCAACCTATCTGCTCTCTTCGGCGATGAGAGGGAAGGGAACTCAACTTACTCAGCCATGACCTTGGCCCCTCTTACTAAACTCCAAAATTCTCTCCATCTCTCTTTAGGCTGGTTATGATAGATGTAGTATTGATGATGTTGGGTTTTGTAGCCATCCATCAAAAGGAATACTACGTTGGTGAAGTGTTAATAGTAGGCGAAAACTACCAGGGATGAAGTAACCAAACGTACTTTACTGGATACATATTTTTGAGCAACTTTTCCTCCAATAACATTATAACAGACCTCTCGCAGGCTCTCTAGCTGATGCAACCCCAGCATGCACCTGTAGGTCCCTATAGCACACACATATACACACAGAAACGCACACACACACACACACACACACCTCACACACTTGTCAATCGTGTGTGTTAGCATAGCGGCGTGGACAGAAAGGCATGGGGTGAGCTCTGGGATTTTCTAGTCTGCTCCAGTTATTAAAACCTGAGGTGGCAGAATGATCAAAGATGGAAATCATCAACATTGCCTGGCCATCTGTTTTACTGCAACACCTGCTGCCAGGATCAACCCTGAATCTGGCTATCCTTCAGGGTGTGTGTGTGTTTGTGTGTGTGTGTTGCATGCTTCATTGCGGATGGATTGATATGGTTTGTAGTTGGCATATTTTAGGAAATGCATGCAGTGCAGAGAGTTGTGTTAGAAACAGTGAGGCTACATGCCAGCACAGACATCCATGTGCACACACGCACACACACACACACTCAGGAATACACTGAGTGTACAAAACATTAAGAACACCATCTAATATTGAGTTGAACAGCCTCAACTCATCGGGGAGTGGACTCTACAAGGTTTCGAAAGAGTTCCACAGGGATGCTGGCCCATGTTGACTCCAATGCTTCCCACAGTTGTGTCAAGTTGGCTGGATGTCCTTTGGGTGGTGGTACACATTCTTGATACACATGGGAAACTGTTGAGCGTGAAAAACCCTGTAGCGTTGTAGTTCTTGACACAAACCGGTGCGCCTGGCACCTAATACATACCCTATTTAAAGGCACTTCAATATTATGTCTTGCCCATTCACCCTCTGAATGGCACACATACACAATCCATGTCTCAATTGTCTCAAGGATTTAAAATCCTTCTTTAACCCGTCTCCTCCCCTTCATCTACACTGATTGAAGTGGATTCAATAAGGAATTATAGCTTTCACCTGGATTCACCTGGTCAGTCTATGTCATGGAAAGAGCAGGTGTTCATAATGTTTTGTATACTCATAGTATATTGTAGTGGAATTACAAAATAAAGTTTGTCAGTCTAAGTCATGGAAAAAGCAGGTGTTCATAATATTTTATATACTCATAGTATATTGTAGTGGAGCTGCAAAATAAAGTTTGAAATACGAACAGCAGATATGGAAAATTAATGTATATATGGTCATCGTAAGTAACCGACTGGGCACACACTGCTTGAATAAATGTTGTTTCCACGTAATTTCAATGAAATTACGTTGAACTAACGTGGAATAGACATTGAATTGACGTCTGTGCCCAGGGGGAACCCATTCCTGTTTTCAACTCGAGTGCTGAAATTACTTGAGAATGGTGAAGTTCACCGAAATGTCGACCCCATAATACTGCTGCAGTACAATTTAGAGGAAGGAGTAATTTGGATGACTTCATTTTTTGGAAGTGAAAGATCTAACAGCAACGCTTTATCTACCAAGCCTGCTGCATTCATTGTACATAGGCTTTTCAAGGCCTTGCAAAATGAGAGAAAAGTGTACATTGTGTTATTTGTCCTCGATTTCCCATTGCTAAATAAAACAAAATAATTATTTGTGGTTTTAAACCCTGTGTACAAATTATTTGTGTTTTCCCAGCCCTAGTGTAGACTTTGATTGTTTTATTAATCGATTGTGAGAGTAAACTGTTTTCGCAGGCTATTGATTGCAGGTAATTATCATTCATTAGTTTTGTTGTGTGGTACACCTGTTACCCTGTCAGTTCTCTCTCTCTCTCTCTCTCTCTCTCTCTCTCTCTCTCTTCTCTCGCTCTCTCTCTCTCTCTCGTTCTCTCGTTCTCTCGTTCTCTCTCTCTCTCTCTCTCGTTCTCTCTCTCTCTCTCTCTCTCTCTCTCTCTCGCTCTCTCTCTCTCTCTCTCTCGCTCTCTCTCTCTCTCTCTCGCTCTCTCTCTCTCTCTCTCTCTCTCTCTCTCTCTCTCTCTCTCTCTCTCTCTCTCTCTCTCTCTCTCTCTCTCTCTCTCTCTCTCTCTCTCTCTCTCTCTCTCTCTCTCTCTCTCTCTCTCTCTCTCTCTCTCTCTCTCTCTCTCTCTCTCTCTCTCTCTCTCTGTTTTTCTCTCTCTTTTCCTTTATTTATTCCCCTTTCTCCCTCTCTCTCTTACTCTTAACAAGAAAGCTACCAAGGGTATGCTACCAACAGTAAGCTACCAACAGGGAGATACCAACAGTAAGCTACCAAGGGTAAGCTACCAACAGTAATAACTCTTTTGTTATTTCTTTCATAACACACATTCACACACACACACACACACACACACACACACACACACACAATCAATAAGTATTGACCTTTAGCTAGGATTCCTCTATTAACCTCTCCCAGCCATTGGAGTTTTAATCACCTACCACCATTTGTTCATATTATGCAAGGCTAACATATCGATCGCTTAATTAGTCACACTCAAACGACTACCTATTTGTCTTTCTGTGGATATTGTCTTCCATTGACCATCCCTCTATTTTTGTGACAGCATGCAGGTCTATTTTCTCCCTGGTGTGTGTGTGTTCCATCTGCTAGGCTGATAAACAGTTTGTGTCTTCATGACAGGGAGCCAGTGACCTTCATAACCCAGAAATTCATACAGGGTGTAGCATGTACACGCACACGCACACACACGCACACACAGACACACGCGCGCGCACACACACACACTATAACATCAAGCAGTAGGAGGCTTCCGAGTGGTGCAGCGGTCTAAGGCACTGCATCTCAGTGCTAGAGGCGTCACTACAGACCCTGGTTCGATTTCAGGCTGTATCACAATCTGGCCGTGATTGGGAGTCCCATAGGGCGGCGCACAATTGGCCCAGCGTCGTCCGGGTTTGGCCGAGGTAGTCTGTCATTGTAAATAAGAATTTGTTCTTAACTGAGTTGCCTAGTTAAATAAAAATAAATAAAAAATAATTCCTCCCCTGACTGTGTAACTTTTATAAAACAGCTCAGTTGGTAGAGCATGGCGTTTGCAACGCCAGGGTTGTGTGTTCGATTACCACTGGGGGCCAGTATGAAAAAATAAAAAAATAATGTATGCACTCACTAACTGTAAGTCGCTCTGGAGAAGAGCGTCTGCTAAATGACTAAAATGTAAGTCGGAAGTTTACATACAAAGGTTGGAATCATTAAAACTTGTTTTTCAACCACTCCACACATTTCTTGTTAACAAACTACAGTTTTGGCAAGTCGGTTAGGACATCTACTTTGTGCATGACACAAGTAATTTTTCCAACAATTGTTTACAGACAGATTATTTCACTTATAATTCACTGAATCACAATTCCAGTGAGTCAGAAGTTTACATACACAAAGTTGACTGTGCCTTTAAACAGCTTGGAAAATTCCAGAAAATGATGTCATGGCTTTAGAAGGTTCTGATAGGCTAATTGACATCATTTGAGTCAATTGGAGGTGTACATGTGGATGTATTTCAAGGCCTACCTTCAAACTCAGTGCCTCTTTGCTTGACATAATGGGATAATCAAAAGAAATCAGCCAAGACCTCAGAAAATAATTGTAGACCTCCACAAGTCTGGTTCATCCTTGGGAGCAATTTCTAAATGCCTGAAGGCACCACGTTCATCTATAGAAACAATAGTACTCAAGTATAAACACCATGGGACCACGCAGCCATCATACCGCTCAGGAAGGAGACGCGTTCTGTCTCCTAGAGATGAACGTACTTTGGTGGAAAAGTGCAAATCAATCCCAGAACAATGGCAAAGGACCTTGTGAAGATGCTGGAGGAAACAGGTACAAAAGTATCTATATCCACAGTAAAACGAGTCCTATATTGACATAACCTGAAAGGCCGCTCAGCAAGGAAGAAGCCACTGCTCCAAAACCGCCATAAAAAAGCCAGACTATGGTTTGCAACTGCACATGGGGACAAAGATCATACTTTTTGGAGAAATATCCTCTGGTCTGATGAAACAAAAATAGAGCTGTTTGTCCATAATGACCATCATTATGTTTGGAGTAAAAAGGGGGCACTTGCAAGCCGAAGAACACATTTTTACATTTACATTTTAGTCATTTAGCAGACGCTCTCATCCAGTGCGACTTACAGTTAGTGCATACATTATTATTTTATATTTTTTTCATACTGGCCCCCCGTGGGAATCGAACCCACAACCCTGGCGTTGCAAGCACCATGCTCTACCAACTGATCTACACAGGGCCCGTGAAGCAGGGGGGTGGCAGCATCATGCTGTAGGGGTGCTTTGCTGCAGGAGGGACTGGTGCACTTCTCAAAATAGATGGCATCATGAGGAAGGAAAATTATATGGATACATTGAAGCAACATCTCAAGACATCAGTCAGGAAGTTAAAGCTTGGTCGTAAATGGGTCTTCCAAATGGACAATGACCCCAAGCATACTTCCAAAGTTGTGGCAAAATGGCTTAAGGACAACAAAGTCAAGGTCTTGGAGTGGCCATCACAAAGCCCTGACCTCAATCCTATAAAAAATAATTTGTGGGCAGAACTGAAAAAGTGTGTGCGAGCAAGGAGGCCTACAAACCTGATTCAGTTACACCAGCTCTGTCAGGAGGAATGGGCCAAAATTCACCCAACTTATTGTGCGAAGCTTGTGGAAGGCTACCCGAAATGTTTGACCCAAGTTAAACAATTTAAAGGCAATGCTGCCAAATACTAATTGAGTGTATGTAAACTTATGACCCACTGGGAATGTGATGAAATAAATAAAAGTTGAAATAAATAATTCTCTCTACTATTATTCTGACATTTCACATTCTTAAAATAAAGTAGTGATCCTAACTGACCTAAAACAGGGAATTTTTACTAGGATTAAATGTCAGGAATTGTGAAACTGAGTTTAAATGCATTTGGCTAAGGTGTATGTAAACGTCCGACTTCAACTGTATCTATACATCTATACATCAATATATCTATACATCCTTATATCTATATATCTATACAGCTCTCCTGCCTATATAAATATATATATATATATATATATATTGTGATGTCACGAGAGGCTACACAGCTTTCAGCGGGATTGCTCAAGTAGTGCAAGGAGACCAGGTTCAACCAAAACAAGGATTTTATTAAAGGTCTTGGGAAACTAACGAAAGTATAACACAATACTGTTCTCTGGTGGCTCTTAAGGGTTAACAGTTCAGGGATGTCTCTTCCACATCCAAAATCATAACTCTCCCTCGCTCAAATAACTTTTCCCCAGTCTTACTGTCTTCCACGTTGCAGCTAGTGGCCAACCCAGCAAAACGGCCCTTCCAAATGTCCCACACGTATTTCCACAGGTGCATATATCCAAAGGTGAGTATTTCCCAAAGGTAAGTATCTCCAAATCCTTATATTCCTCATGGAAGTGGACGTGCAGCACTCTTGTCCTCCAGAGAGCCCAGCTTGGAGACTGTGTCTCTTCCCTTCAACAAACCTTCAGCTCATCAGCTCCTGATTGGTTTCAGCTGCGTGGGAAGATTGGCCATAGAGGGTTGGAGTTCCCGACCATACCAGCAGATGGAGCCATAGCTGTCTGGGTTTGCAGCCATCTCAGGGGGATGTAACGTCCCTCCAGGACACAGCCTCTCGTGACATCACACATCCCCCTCCTCGGGACCGACGTCCTCGTCGGGGTAAAGGCAGCGAAGAAGGCATCACGCCGGGAGAGGGCGTCCGCATTGCCGTGGTGCTTGCCAGACTGCTCTCCCTTCAACTCCTCCAACTCTAGGACCAGGGACTCAGCCTCCTGTTGTCTCTCCTTGAGTTTCTTACTGAACGCATCCGCCTTGGTTTTAGCAGAGTTTAGCTTCTGTTGAGCAGCTTTCAGTTCCTTCTCTCTCTCTGCCTCCGCATTCTTCATCTTGTTCTCCAACACCTTGTACTTCTCCTCTGCCTTCTTCTGGACCTCCTTACTACTGCGCAGGGTCTCCTCACACTCCTCGATGGTCTCTGCGCAGCCTCTCCAGCTCCTCCTGTTGCTTAGGGGAAGGAGCTCTGTTGGAGTTTAGCCTGGAGGATATCTAACTCTTCTGTCTTCATGTCTAACTGTTGCTTTAACAAACGATACCTCTCAGCGGTCCCCTTCAGACCAGACAGTTCTTTGTCCAGATTCTGTAGCTCCGTCTCTGTGTCGGTCTGGGCACCTGCCATCCCTATCAGAGCCCGGGGCGGGAGTGAGTAACTCGGAGGATTGCACCGAGCCTTCCCAGGATGAGTCTTGCCTCTCCGTTTCCGAGGTACTCGGGTTATCCTCTCCTGAGACTCTCTCCAGAGTGGGTAAAAGGCTGGGCAGTCTCGTCCAATTAGGACAGGGACGGGGAGGGAATCAACCACCCCCCGCCGTCGTGTGTATGGTTCCCCGTGTGCTGGTCATTGTAAGTTCAGTAATGGGGTATTCTCTGGTGTCCCCATGGACACAGGAAACTGGGAGGACTTTCCCCGGGGTCAGACACGTTGGGCCCACCAAATCCTTACGCACCAGGGTGGCCCGGCTACCAGAATCCAGTAAGGCCTCCACATCATGGTGATTCACAGTTACCGGGCAGGTGGGGGGTCGATCTGGGCCGCCATCTACGACTCCCAAGAGCGAGGCAACACGGTGTGTGGGTGCTGAGCTGGAGGACTCCGCAGTGGGCATAGGTTCATCGGCTGGTTTCCCACACTGCCAGGAGATATGTCCCATCTCCCCACACCGGTAACACTGTCGAGTTTCCCCCTCCTGGTGTACTCTTCTTGGACCCGCCTGGTTTCTGGCTCCCCCTGGAGCCGGGATAAGTCCTGACGTGGCTGGGTTCGAGACCTTGGGGTCCTTTGGACGGGTTCTTCCCATTTGTGGTGGGGCCGCCCTCCTGGGGTCTTTTCGGGAAGCATTCAGCATCTCCGCTGTGGCCTGGTACTTTTCCACAGCTTCCACGGTCAGATCAGCCGTGGTCAAGGCCTGTTGACTGATGAACCGTTTTGCCTCATAAGGCAGGGCGCGTGGGTAACGATCCACCACAACGGCCTCCACCACCGCCGCTGCTGTATTCCTCTGCGGATCCAGCCATTTCCTTGCGATTCGGACAAGTTCATGCATCTGCGCCCGAGGAGGTTGGTCTGGTTGGAAGGTCCAGCTGTGAAAGCGCTGGGCCATACCAAACTTTGTGAGTCCATATCTGCTGAGGATCTCAGACTTCAGGGCATCATAGTCAGTAACCTGGTCAGGGCCCAGGTCCCGGACAGCATTCAGCGCTTCCCCGGTTAGAAAGGGGGGCTAACAGACCAACCCACTGTTGCTTGGGCCAGGCTTCCCTAGTGGCCGTGGCCTCAAATGCATGCAGGTATGCCTCAATGTCATCGGTAGCTCCCATCTTAGATATAAAGTCACTTGCCTTTATTGGGCGGGTATTTTGGACCACCCTCTGTCTCTGCAACTGCAATTCCTCTGCCTTCAGAAGGTTGGCTTTCTTTTGCTCCTCCAAGAGAGCCACGTTTGCTTGCATCTGGGCTTGCTGGCCAGCAACAAGGGCTTTCAATATGTCCTCCATTTCAGTCGGCGGGGAGCCTACGGCCAACTTGGAAAACTGGGTGATCAAACCTTCGGTATCCTCCTCTGACATGCACTATTAACGCTTGAGCGTGCCCGTATTCTCCACCATCTGTGATGTCACGAGAGGCTACACAGCTTTCAGCGGGATTGCTCAAGTAGTGCAAGGAGACCAGGTTCAACCAAAACAAGGATTTTATTAAAGGTCTTGGGAAACTAACGAAAGTATAACACAATACTGTTCTCTGGTGGCTCTTAAGGGTTAACAGTTCAGGGATGTCTCTTCCACATCCAAAATCATAACTCTCCCTCGCTCAAATAACTTTTCCCCAGTCTTACTGTCTTCCACGTTGCAGCTAGTGGCCAACCCAGCAAAACGTCCTTCCAAATGTCCCACACGTATTTCCACAGGTGCATATATCCAAAGGTGAGTATTTCCCAAAGGTAAGTATCTCCAAATCCTTATATTCCTCATGGAAGTGGACGTGCAGCACTCTTGTCCTCCAGAGAGCCCAGCTTGGAGACTGTGTCTCTTCCCTTCAACAAACCTTCAGCTCATCAGCTCCTGATTGGTTTCAGCTGCGTGGGAAGATTGGCCATAGAGGGTTGGAGTTCCCGACCATACCAGCAGATGGAGCCATAGCTGTCTGGGTTTGCAGCCATCTCAGGGGGATGTAACGTCCCTCCAGGACACAGCCTCTCGTGACATCACAATATATATATATATATATATATATATATATATATATATATATATATATATATATATATATCTGAGTGCACAAAACATGACATAGACTGACCAGGTGAATCCAGGTGAAAGCTATGATCCCTTATTGATGTCACATTGATTGTGTGTGTGCCATTCAGAGGGTGAATGGGCAAGACAAAATATTTAAGTGCCTTTGAACGGGGTATGGTAGTAGGTGCCAGGCGCACCGGTTTGTGTCAAGAACTGCAACTCTGCTGGGTTTTTCACACTGAACAGTTTCCTGTGTATATCAAGAAAGGTCCACCACCCAAAGAACATCCAGCCAACTTGACACAACTGTGGGAAGCATTGGGGTGAACATGGGCAAGCATCCCTGTGGAACGCTTTCGACACATTGTAGAGTTCATGCCCCGAGGAATTGAGGCTGTTCTGAGGGCAAAAGGGGGGAGGGCAACTCAATATTAGGAAGGTGTTATATCTATGCATCTGTATATCTATGCATCTATATATCTATGCATCTATATATCTATGCATCTATACATCTATATATGTATACATCTTTATATCTATCCATCTATATATGTATGCATCTATTTATCTATACATCTATATATCTATACATCTATATATCTGTGCATCTATATATCTATGCATCTATATATATCTATGCATCTATATATCTATGCATCTATATATCTATGCATCTATGCATCTATATATCTATACATCTATATATCTATGCATCTATATATGTATGCATTTATATATCTATACATCTATATATCTATGCATCTATATATCTATATACAGTGGGGAAAAAAAGTATTTAGTCAGCCACCAATTGTGCAAGTTCTCCCACTTTAAAAGATGAGAGAGGCCTGTAATTTTCATCATAGGTACACGTCAACTATGACAGACAAAATGAGAATTTTTTTTCCAGAAAATCACATTGTAGGATTTTTTATGAATTTATTTGTAAATTATAGTGGAAAATAAGTATTTGGTCAATAACAAAAGTTTCTCAATACTTTGTTATATACCCTTTGTTGCCAATGACACAGGTCAAACGTTTTCTGTAAGTCTTCACAAGGTTTTCACACACTGTTGCTGGTATTTTGGCCCATTCCTCCATGCAGATCTCCTCTAGAGTAGTGATGTTTTGGGGCTGTCGCTGGGCAACACAGACTTTCAACTCCCTCCAAAGATTTTCTATGGGGTTGAGATCTGGAGACTGGCTAGGCCACTCCAGGACCATGAAATGCTTCTTACGAAGCCACTCCTTCGTTGCCCGGGCGGTGTGTTTGGGATCATTGTCATGCTGAAAGACCCAGCCACGTTTCATCTTCAATGCCCTTGCTGATGGAAGGAGGTTTTCACTCAAAATTTCACGATACATGGCCCCATTCATTCTTTCCTTTACACGGATCAGTCGTCCTGGTCCCTTTGCAGAAAAAACAGCCCCAAAGCATGATGTTTCCACCCCCATGCTTCACAGTAGGTATGGTGTTCTTTGGATGCAACTCAGCATTCTTTGTCCTCCAAACACGACGAGTTGAGTTTTTACCAAAAAGTTCTATTTTGGTTTCATCTGACCATATGACATTCTCCCAATCCTCTTCTGGATCATCCAAATGCACTCTAGCAAACTTCAGATGGGCCTGGACATGTACTGGCTTAAGCAGGGGGACAAGTCTGGCACTGCAGGATTTGAGTCCCTGGCGGCGTAGTGTGTTACTGATAGGCTTTGTTACTTTGGTCCCAGCTCTCTGCAGGTCATTCACTAGGTCCCCCCGTGTGGTTCTGGGATTTTTGCTCACCGTTCTTGTGATCATTTTGACCCCACGGGGTGAGATCTTGCCCCAGATCGAGGGAGATTATCAGTGGTCTTGTATGTCTTCCATTTCCTAATAATTGCTCCCACAGTTGATTTCTTCAAACCAAGCTGCTTACCTATTGCAGATTCAGTCTTCCCAGCCTGGTGCAGGTCTACGATTTTGTTTCTGGTGTCCTTTGACAGCTCTTTGGTCTTGGCTATAGTGGAGTTTGGAGTGTGACTGTTTGAGGTTGTGGACAGGTGTCTTTTATACTGATAACAAGTTCAAACAGGTGCCATTAATACAGCTAACGAGTGGAGGACAGAGGAGCCTCTTAAAGAAGAAGTTACAGGTCTGTGAGAGCCAGAAATCTTGCTTGTTTGTAGGTGACCAAATACTTATTTTCCACCATAATTTGCAAAGTCATTAAAAATCCTACAATGTGATTTTCTGTTTTTTTTTTCTCAATTTGTCTGTCATAGTTGACGTGTACCTATGATGAAAATTACAGGCCTCTCTCATCTTTTTAAGTGGGAGAACTTGCACAATTGGTGGCTGACTAAATACTTTTTTCCCCACTGTATATATACATCTCTCCTGCCTCAGGGTAAAGGCAGATGTAAATGTCAAATAAATAAAAAATATTAATGTTACGCTCAAATCTTCTCTTGACTCCAATTTCCCAAAAAATTATGAATAGTTACCATCAGATCAAGAACTATACTTGCCTCCATGCACTTATTTCTTATAACTCATCTTTTTGATTCTGGTGAAATCAGAACATTGTAGAATAATGAGATACGTGATTTATTGTATCTAGTTAGTAATTACCACCTAGTGCTGTAGGAATAGAGGCCAGTTCTATCATTTTGAAGCTGGTTCTGGTGTGATTACTGAATGGAGAACCAGGGGGCAATCCACTGGACTGATTATGTGGGTTAATTGCTTTGTGTCCCAGTGAACCCAATCCCTCACAGAACTGCAAGGCAACTGGTTCTCTCTCTCTCTCCCTTTATCACTTTTTTCTCTCTCTCACTTTCTAGCTTTCTCTCCCCCTCTGTATCTACAGTGCCTTCAGAAAGAATTCACACCCCTTTACTTTTTCCACATTTTGTTGTGCTACAGCTTGAATTTTAAATGGATTACATTGAGTTTTTCTTTTGTCACTGGCCTACACACAATACCCCATAATTTGTTACAAATTCTTTAAAAATGAAAAGCTGAAATGTCTTCAGTCAATAAGTATTCAACCCCTTTCTTATGGCAAGCCTATATAAGTTCAGCAGTAAACATTTGCTTAACAAATCACATAATAAGTTGCATTGACTCAATGATAGTGTTTAACATGATCTTTGAATGACTACCTCATCTCTGTACCACACACATACAATTATCTGTAATGTCCCTCAGTCGAGCAGTGAATTTCAAACACAGATTCAACCACAAACACTAGACAGGTTTTCCAATGCCTCGCAAAGAAGGGCACCTATTGGTAGATGGGTAAAAAAAAGCAGACATTGAATTATCGTTTGAGCATGGTGAAGTTATGAATTACTTAAATACACTGGATGGTGTATCAATACACCCAGTCACAACAAAGATACAGGCATCCTTCCAAACTCAGTTGCATGAGAGGGAGGAAACTGCCCAGGGAGGCAAATGGTGATTTTAAAACAGTTACAGGGTGTAATTGCTGTGATAGGAGAAAACTGAGGATGGATCAACAACATTGTAGTTACTCCACAATACTAACCTAATTCACAGAGTGAAAAGAAGGAAGCCTGTACAGAATACAAATATTCTAAAACATGCATTCTGTTTGCAACAAGAGTGCAAACATTTTGGCAAAGCAATTAACTTTGTGTCCTTAATACAAAGTGTTATGTTTGGGGCAAATCCAACAGAACACATTACTGAGTGCCATTCTCCATATTTTCAAGCATAGTGGTGGTTGCATCATGTTATGGGTATGCTTGTAATTGTTATAAACTGGTGAGTTTTTTAGGATAAAAAAGAAATGGAACGGAGCTAAGCACAGCCAAAATCCTAGAGGAAAACCTGGTTCAGTCTGTTTTCCACTAGACACTGGGAGATGAATTCACCTTTCAACAAGACAATAACCTAAAACACAAGGCCAAATCTACACTGAAGTTGTTTACAAAGAAGACTGTGAATGTTCCTGAGTGGCCGAGTAGCAGTTTTGACTTAAATCTGCTTGAAAATCAATGGGAATACCTGAAAATGGTTCTCTAGCAATGATCAACAACCAATTTGACAGAGCTTGAAGAATTTTGAAAATAATAATGGGAAAATTTTGCACAATCCAGGTGTATAAAGCTCTTAGAGACTTACCCAGAAAGACTCACGACTGTAATCGCTGCCAAAGGTGATTCTAACATGTATTGACTCAGGGGGTTGAATACGTATCTAATGAAAGATATATTTAGTTTTTCATGATTTTTTTTACAAATGCTAGAATTTTTCTTCCACTTTGACATTACAGAGTATTTTGTGTAGATTGTTAACAAGAAATTACAGTGAAATCAATTTTAATCCCACTTTGTTACACAACAAAATGTGAACAAAGTCAAGGGGTGTGAATACTTTCTGAAGGTGCTGTATCTCTCTTCCGTTCTTTCCGTCATCATTACTGTCTTCTCCTTCCTGTTTCCTGTTTCCTGTTTCTCTCTGCCTGTCTGTCTCTACTGTTCTCTCAGTGTACCCAGTTTCTCCTATCAGTTTTGTGAAGTGTTCCTAGTCGCTATTCCTTAAAATATGTATTTTATTATTCCTTCAACAGTAATCTTAAAGCAATGCATTGAAAAAGATATGTTGGTAAACTGTTCCAGTCTTCTTCAATTATTATTGTGTTGGAAGTGAAGAAGGAATAGAACATTGCACACTCTAAAAATGCTCCCAACAATTTAATGGGTACGACCAACGTTTCAGCACGCAGTGTCTTCTTGCATGGCGGAACGGAACATTGGTTGTACCCATTAAATTGTTTGGAGCATATTTAGAGTGTGCAATGTTCTTTCTTTCTTTTTTGTCAGTTTACCCTCTGTTAGTCAGCACCTCTGTAAACATTGTTGGGTGTGCATCAGCTCATGCTTATTATCGGAAAGTAATGGGACAGGGCCACTCCCGCTGCATCTGACTGACATTTGTTTCTCTATTTATTTGCCACAGGGGAATATAATTGTCCTTTAGAGGATCAATCAATAACACACACACACACACACACTGATCGACCCACTGGTTCAGCTCTGACTGAGTGTTCAAGTGAGGGTGATAACAGGACATTGTGTCTGCTATCGTCTTTCAGCCGTTTAAACCTGAAAATCTGTCAAATAGGGCTTCCTCTCCTCTCCTCTCCTCTCCTCTCCTCTCCTCTCCTCTCCTCTCCTCTCCTCTCCTCTCCTCTCCTCTCCTCTCCTCTCCTCTCCTCTCCTCTCCTCTCCTCTCCTCTACTCTCCTCTACTCTACTCTCCACCTCTTCTCATCTCCTCTCCTATCCACCTCCTTCATCAGTGACTCTGATCGCTTGTCCTCTGATGGTCATCTCAGAAGAGGATGACTGGAACCATTCCCTCTCAATTACCCCCTCTCTCTCTCTCGTTCACTCTCTCTCTCTCTCTCTCTCTCTCTCTCTCTCTCTCTCTCTCTCTCTCTCTCTCTCTCTCTCTGTCTCTCAATTTCAACGTAAGGTCTTTATTGGCATGGGAACATATGTTTACATTGCCAAAGCAAGTGAAATGGATAATAAACAAAAGTAAAAAAATTAAAGAACAGTAAACATTACACTCACAAAAGTTCCAAAAGACAAAATAAAGACATTTCAAATGTCATGTAATGTATATACACAGTGTTGTAATGATGTGCAAATAGTTAAAGTACAAAAGGGAAAATAAATAAACATAAATATAGGTTGTATTTACAATGGTGTTTGTTCTTCACTGGTTGCCCTTTTCTTGTGGCAACAGGTCACAAATCTTGCTGCTGTGATGGCACACTGTGGTATTTCACCCAATAGATATGGGAGATTATCAAAATTGGATTAGTTTTTTCGAATCCTTTGTGGTTCTGTGTAATTTGAGGGAAATATGTGTCTCTAATATGGTCATACATTTGGCAGCAGGTTAGGAAGTGCAGCTCAGTTTCTCAGTGTGCACATAGCCTGTCTTCTCTTGAGAGCCAGGTCTGCCTACGGCGGCCTTTCTCAATAGCAAGGCTATGCTCACTGAGTCTGTACATACTCAAAGCTTTCCTTAAGTTTGGGTCATTAACAGTGGTCAGGTATTCTGCCACTGTGTACTCTCTGTTTAGGGCCAAATAGCATTCTAGTTTGCTCTGTTTTTTTGTTAATTCTTTCCAATGTGTCAAGTAATTATCTTTTTGTTTTCTCATGATTTGGTTGGGTCTAATTGTGTTTGTGAACAGAGCCCCAGGACCAGCTTGCTTAGGGGACTCTTCTCCAGGTTAATCTCTCTGTAGGTGATGGCATTGTTATGGAAGGTTTGGGAATCACTTCCTTTTAGGTGGTTGTAGAATTGAATGGCTCTTTTCTGGATTTTGTACACGTAAGATATTTTTGCAGAGTTCTGCATGCAGTCTCAATTTGGTGTATGTCCCATTTAGTAAATTAATGGTTGATGAGCGGACCCCAGACCTCACAACCATAAAGGGCAATGGGTTCAATAACTGATTCAAGTATTTCTCTCTCTCTCTCTCTCTCTCTCTCTCTCTCTCTCTCTCTCTCTCTCTCTCTCTCTCTCTCTCTCTCTCTCTCTCTCTCTCTCTGGTTGGCGATGTACACATCCCTACGTATTTATTTGGACAGTGATGCTACATTTTTTAATTAAGGCTAAGTATTCCAGTATTTTGGATTTGAGATCAAATGTTTCATATGAAGTGACAGTACAGAATGTCACCTTTTATATGAGGGTATTTTCATACATATCTGATTCACTGTTAAGAAATGAAAGTACTTTATAGATCTAGTCCCCCCATTTGAAGATGTCATAAGTAGTTGGATACATTTGACTTATAGTGTATTATAGTCACATATAGTCACTGTATTTGGTCCCATATTCCTAGCACGCAATCATCAAGCTTGACTCTACAAACGTGTTGGATGCATTTGCAGTTTTGTATGCAATGTCCTTCTCTCTGTTTTTCCGTTGTCTCTCTCTGGATCTCTCTCTGGATCTCAATTCAATTCAATAAGGGCTTTATTGGCATGGGGAACGTATGTTAACATTGCCAAAGCAAGTGAAGTAGATAGTAAACAAAAGTGAAATAAACAATAAATATTGACAGTAAACATTACACTCAGAAGTTCCAAAAGAATAAAGACATTTCAAATGTCATATTATGTATATATACAGTGTTGTAACAATGTGCACTGGTTGCCCTTTTCTTGTGGCAACAGGTCACAAATCTTGCTGCTGTGATGGCACACTGTGGTTTTTCACCCAGTAGATAAGGGAGTTTATGAAAATGGGGTTTGTTTTCGAATTCTTTGTGGATCTCTGTAATCTGAGGGAAATAGGTGTCTCTAATATGGTCATACATTTGGCAGGAGGTTAGGAAGTGCAGCTCAGTTTCCACCTCATTTTGTGGGCAGTGTGCACATAGCCTGTCTTCTCTTGAGAGCCAGGTCTGCCTACGGCGGCCTTTCTCAATAGCAAGGCTATACTCACTGAGTCTGTACATAGTCAAAGCTTTCCTTAAGTTTGGGTCAGTCACAGTGGTCAGGTATTCTGCCACTGTGTACTCTCTGTTTAGGGCCAAATAGCATTCTAGTTTGCTCCGTTTTTTTGTTAATTCTTTCCAATGTGTCAAGTAATTCTCTTTTTGTTTTCTCATGATTTGGTTGGGTCTAATTGTGTTGATGTTGTTGTCCTGGGGCTCTGTGGGGTCTGTTTGTGTTTGTGAACAGAGCCCCAGGACCAGCTTACTTAGGACACTCTTCTCCAAGTTCATCTCTCTGTAGGTGATGGCTTTGTTATGGAAGGTTTGGTTATAGAATTTCACGGCTCTTTTCTGGATTTTGATAATTAGCGGGTATCGGCCTAATTCTGCTCTGCATGCATTATTTGGTGTTTTTCGTTGTACACAGAGGATATTTTTGCAGAAATCTGCATGCAGAGTCTCAATTTGGTGTTTGTCCCATTTTGTGAATTCTTGATTGGTGTGCGGACCCCAGACCCCACAACCATAAAGGGCAATGGGTTCTATAACTGATTCAAGTATTTTTAGCCAGATCCTAATTGGTATGTCAAATTTGATGTTCCTTTTGATGGCATAGAAGGCCCTTCTTGCCTTGTCTCTCAGATCGTTCACAGCTTTGTGTAAGTTACCTGTGGCGCTGATGTTTAGGCCGAGGTATGTATAGTTTTTAGTGTGCTCTAGGGCAACTTTTTTATTTTATTTTTTATTTTACCTTCATTTAACCAGGTAAGCCAGTTGAGAACAACTTCTCATTTACAACTGCGACCTGGCCAAGATAAAGCAAAGCAGTGCGATAAAAACAACAACACAGAGTTACATATGGGGTAAAACAAAACATAAAGTCAAAAATACAACAGAAAATATACAGTGTGTGCAAATGTAGCAAGTTATGGAGGTAAGGCAATAAATACGCAACAATGTCTAGATGGAATTTGAATTTGTGGTCCTGGCAACTGGACCTTTTTTGGAACACTATTATTTTAGTCTTACTGAGATTTACTGTCAGGGCCCAGGTCTCACCCCACGGCCCTGTGGAAAGAAATGTGTGTGTTTTTTGCCCATTTTAACCGCTCACTTGTTGTTTGTGTACATGGATTTTATAATGTCGTATGTTTTTCCTCCAACCCCATTTTAAATAAATTTGTATAGCAGACCCTCATGCCAAATTGAGTCAAAAGCTTTTTTTAAATCAACAAAGCATGAGAAGATTTTGCCTTTGTTTTGGTTTATCTGTTTGTCATTTAGGGTGTGCAGGGTGAATACGTGGTCTGTCATACGGTAATTTGGTAAAAAGCCAATTTGACATTTGCTCACTACATTGTTTTCACTGAGGAAATGATCTAGTCTGCTGTTAATGATAATGCAGAGGATTTCCCCAAGGTTGCTATTGACGCATATCCCACGGTAGTTATTGGGGTCAAATTTGTCTCCACTTTTGTGGATTGGGCTGATCAGTCCTTGGTTCCAAATATTGGGGAAGATGCCAGAGCTAAGGATGATGTAAAATAGTTTAAGTATAGGCAATTGGAATTTGTTGTCTGTCTATTTTATCATTTAATTGAGGATACAATCAACACCACAGCCTTTTTGGGTTGGAGGGTTTGTATTTTGTCCTGTAGTTAATTCAATGTAATTGGAGAATCCAGTGGGTTCTGGTAGTTTTAATAGTTGATTCTAAGATTTGCATTTGATCATCTATATTTTTTTGCTGTTTGTTCTTTGTTATAGGCATAAAAATATTGGAGAAGTGGTTTACCCATACATCTCCGTATTGGATAGATAGCTCTTCGTGTTGTGTTTGTTTTCCAATTTTCCAGAAGTGGTTAAAGTCTATGGATTCTTCAATTACATTGAGCTGATTTCTGACATTCTGTTCCTTCTTTTTCCGTAGAGGCTTTGGCTTTGATGCGTCATGATTGAGTATTGCTCTGTTCAAGTAGACTGTGATTTTGCTGTGATCTGATAGGGGTGTCAGTGGCTGACTGTGAACGCTCTGAGAGACTCTGGGTTGAGGTTAGTTATAAAGTTTTCTACAGTACTACTGCCAAGAGATGAGCTATAGGTGTACCTACCGTAGGAGTCCCCTCGAAGCCTACCATTGACTATGTACATACCCAGTGTGCGACAGAGCTGCAGGAGTCGTGACCCGTTTTTGTTGGTTATGTTGTCGTAGTTGTGCCTAGGGGGGCATATGGGGGAGGGAATGCTGTCACCTCCAGGTAGGTGTTTGTCCCCCTGTGTGCTGAGGGTGTCAGGTTCTTGTCCAGTTCTGGCATTTAGGTCGCCACAGACTAGTACTTGTCCCTGGGTCTGGAAATGATTGATTTCCCCCTCCAGGATGGAGAAGCTGTCTTCATGAAAGTATGGGTATTCTAGTGGGGGGATATAGGTAGCACACAGGAGGACATTTTTCTCTGTTGAGATAATTTACTTTTGAATTTCTAGCCAAATGTGAAATGTTCCTGTTTTGATTAATTTAATAGAGTGAGTTAGGTCTGCTCTATACCAAATTAGCATACCCCCTGAGACCCTTCCCTGTTTCACACCTGGTAGTTTGGTGGATGGGACTACCAGTTCTCTGTAACCTAGAGGGCAACCAGTGGGTCCGTCTCCTCTATACCAAGTTTCTTGTATCTCTCTCTGTATCTCTCTATCACTCTCTCTGTATCTCTCTCTGTATCTCTTTCTGTATCTCTCTCTCTATCTCTCACTCTCTCTCTCTCTCTCTCTCTCTCTCTCTCTCTCTCTCTCTCTCTCTCTCTCTCTCTCTCTCCCTCCCTCCCTCCCCCCCTCCCTCCCTCCCTCCCTCCCTCCCTCCCCCCTCTCTCTCCCTCTCTCTTCTCTCTCTCTCTCTCTCTCTCTCTCTCTCTCTCTCTGTCTCTCTTCTCTCTCTCTCTCTCTCTCTGTCTCTCAATCTGTCTCTCTGTCTCCCTCCCTCCCTCCCCCTCCCTCCCTCCCCCTCTCTCTCTCTCTCTCTCTCAATTCAATTCAATTCAATTCAATTCAATTCAATTCAATTCAATTCAATAGACTTTATTGACATGACAAGTCAAATTAATTACATTGTCAAAGTATAGATATAACAAAAATGGTGGGACCAACAGCAATAATAATAATAGTAGTAGTGGAAATGGGATTACCATTAACAGCAACTACAACAACAATATTAATGAGAATAACAATACATTAAAGCAATAGTAGTCGACCAATCTCAACATGACTAAGAAGACAAATTACATGGTATGAAAGCCAAAACAAAACAGGAAATATTATTGACATTACATTACACTTTTCACTGGCTGTCCCTCAGGTTGTGGCAGGAGGACACAAAAATGTGCTGCCAAAATTGCACATTTTGGCTTTTTACCCAAAAAATATTGGATTTTTTCTTCCTATTTTATAGTTTCAAATTCTTTGTACTGAATGATACTTTTGGGAAAGAAAGATTCTCTTAGGTCAGAATATTTTTCACAGTGTAGTAGGAAATGCAGCTCTGTCTCTACCTCTCCCCGGAGACAGAGTGAGCACAGCCTGTCCTCTCTGGGCAGCCAGGTTTACCTGTCACGTCTCTATAGCCAGACTGTGCTCACTGAGTCTGTACCTAGTCATTGTTTCCTCAGTTTTCTATCAGTCACAGTGGTCAGATAGTCTGCCACCATGTACTGTCTGTTTAGAGTCAAAGAGCATTGAAGTTTAATTAGATTTTTTGTGGTGTCTTTCTAATAGGTGATATATTTTTCTTTTTGCTTTGTGATGATTTGGTTGGGCCAGATTTTCTGAGTGCTGTCCTGAGGCTCTATGAGGTTGGTTTTGGTTAGTGAACTGAGCCTCAGAACCAGCTGGCTGAGGGGACTCTTCTCTTGTTTCATCTCTTGACATAGTATAGTAGATCTGTGTCATGGAATGTTTTGGGGTCACTTGTTTTTGATGGTTGTAAAATTTGATGGCTCTTTTTTCTATTCGAATAAGGAGGGGGTATTGGCCCAATTCTGCTCTACATGCGTTATTTTGAGTTTTTCTTTGCACTTGCAATACAGTCTTGCAAAACTCTGCATGCTGTATTTCGATTGGATGTTTGTCCCATTTGGTAAATTCAGTAATAGAGAGCGGACCCCATACTCCTTTGCCATATAGAGCAATTGGTTCTATAACTGATTGGAACATTTTGAGCCATTTTCTAATTGGAATTTCGATTTTAATATTCCTTTTAATGGCAGAGAATGCTCTTCTTTGCTTTGTCTCTCAGCTCTCTCTCTCTCTCTCTCTCTCTCTCTTCGCTCTCTCTCTTCTCTGTCTCTCTGTCTCTGTCACTCTCTCTCTTCTCTCTCTCTCTGTCTCTCTCTCTCTCTCTCTCTCTCGGTCTCTCTCTCTCTCTCCCTCTCTCTCTCTCTCTCTCTCTCTCTCTCTCTCTCTCTCTCTCTCTCTCTCTCTCTCTCTCTCTCTCTCTCTCTCTCTCTCTCTCTCCTGTATCAGACTCTTTTGATTTTTCTCCCTTTTCCCCCCCCCCCTATATCCAGAGAGAGAGAGAGCGAGAGAGATAGAGAGAGAGACAGAGCGGAAGAGAGAAAGAGAGAGACGAGGACAGGCCTCAAAATCATCTGAAATCTTGACATGTCGTTTTGCTCTACTCTTCTTTCTCTCTTCATCTGTTCTGTCCATCTCTTCCCACATTACCTTATTCCCCTTCATCTGTTCTGTCCATCTCTTCCCACATTCCCTTATTCCCCTTCATCTGTTCTGTCCATCTCTTCCCACATTCCCTTATTCCCCTTCATCTGTTTTGTCTATCTCTTCCCACATTCCCTTATTCCCCTTCATCTGTTTTATCCATCTCTTCACACATTCCCTTATTCCCCTTCATCTGTTTTATCCATCTCTTCACACATTCCCTTATTCCCCTTCATCTGTTTTGTCCATCTCTTTCCACATTCCCTTATCCCCTTCATCTGTTCTGTCCATCTCTTCCCACATTCCCTTATTCCCCTTCATCAGTTTTGTCCATCTCATCCCACATTCCATTATACCCCTTCATCTGTTTTGTCCATCTCATCCCACATTCCATTATTCTCCTATACCTGTTTTGTCCAATTCTTCCCACATTCCCTTATTCCCTTTAATCTGTTCTATCCATCTCTTCCCACATTCCCTTATTCCCCTTCATCTGTTCTGTCCATCTCTTACCACATTCCCTTATTCCCCTTCATCTGTTCTGTCCATCTCTTCCCACATTCCCTTATTACCCTCCATCTGTTTTGTCCATCCTTCCATTCCCTCCTCTCCTTCCCTCCCTACACCATCTTATGGTAATCATTTTTCCTTCCATAGTTGCTGGACCCAACCTTGCTGATACTCATTTTCTCCTTCTCAACCCCTGTTGTCCTCTCCCTCTCTCCTTCCCTCTCTCTCTCCTTCCCCCATCTCTCTTTCTCTCTCTCTCTCCCTCCCCCCTCTCTCTCTCTCTCTGTCCCTCCCTCCCCCTCTCTCTTTCGCTCTCTCTCTCTCTCTCTCTCTCTCTCTCTCTCTCTCTCTCTCTCTCTCTCTCTCTCTCTCTCTCTCTCTCTCTCTCTCTCTCTCTCTCTCTCTCTCTCTCTCTCTCTCTCTCTCTCTTCGCTCTGTCTCTGTCTCTGTCTCTGTCTCTGTCTCTGTCTCTCTCTCTCTCTCTCTCTCTCTCTCTCTCTCTCTCTCTCTCTCTCTCTCTCTCTCTCTCTCTCTCTCTTTCTCTCTCTCTCTCTCTCTCTCTCTCTCTCTCTCTCTCTCTCTCTCTCTCTCTCTCTCTCTCTCTCTCTCTCTCTCTCTCTCTCTCTCTCTCTCTCTCTCCTGTATCAGACTCTTTGCTTTTTCTCCCTTTTTTCTCCCCCTCCTATATCCAGAGAGAGAGAGAGCGAGAGAGATAGAGAGAGAGACAGAGCGAAAGAGAGAAAGAGAGAGAGAGAGAGAGAGACGAGGACAGGCCTCAAAATCATCTGAAATCTTGACATGTCGTTTTGCTCTACTCTTCTTTCTCTCTTCATCTGTTCTGTCCATCTCTTCCCACATTCCCTTATTCCCCTTCATCTGTTCTGTCCATCTCTTCCCACATTCCCTTATTCCCCTTCATCTGTTCTGTCCATCTCTTCCCATATTCCCTTATTCCCCTTAATCTGTTCTGTCCAACTCTTCCCACATTCCCTTATTCCCCTTCATCTGTTCTGTCAATCTCTTACCACATTCCCTTATCCCCTTCATCTGTTCTGTCCATCTCTTCCCACATTTCCTTATTCCCCTTCATCTGTTTTGTCCATCTCTTCCCACATTCCCTTATTCCCCTTCATCTGTTTTGTCCATCTCTTACCCACATTCCCTTATTCCCCTTCATTTGTTTTGTCCATCTCTTCCCACATTCCCTTACTCCCCTTCATCTGTTCTGTCCATCTCTTACCCACATTCCCTTATTCAATCAATCAATCAATCAATTTTATTTTATATAGCCCTTCTTACATCAGCTAATATCTCGAAGTGCTTTACAGAAACCCAGCCTAAAACCCCAAACAGCTAGTAATGCAGGTGTAGAAGCACGGTGGCTAGGAAAAACTCCCTAGAAAGGCCAAAACCTAGGAAGAAACCTAGAGAGGAACCAGGCTATGAGGGGTGGCCAGTCCTCTTCTGGCTGTGCCGGGCGGAGATTATAACAGAACCATGCCAAGATGTTCAAAAATGTTCATAAGTGACAAGCATGGTCAAATAATAATCAGGAATAAATCTCAGTTGGCTTTTTCGTAGCCGATCATTAAGAGTTGAAAACAGCAGGTCTGGGACAGGTAGGGGTTCCATAACCGCAGGCAGAACAGTTGAAACTGGAATAGCAGGAAGGCCAGGTGGACTGGGGACAGCAAGGAGTCACCACGGCCGTAGTCCCGACGTATGGTCCTAGGGCTCAGGTCTCTCAGTTGGCTTTTTCATAGCCGATCATTAAGAGTTGAAAACAGCAGGTCTGGGACAGGTAGGGGTTTCGTAACCGCAGGCAGAACAGTTGAAACTGGAATAGCAGCAAGGCCAGGTGGACTGGGGACAGCAAGGTGTCAGCATGCCCGGTAGTCCTGACGTATGGTCCTAGGGGCTCAGGTTCTCAGAGAGAAAGAGAGAACGAGAGAATTAGAGAGAGCATACTTAAATTCACACAGGACACTGGATAAGACAGGAGAAGTACTCCAGGTATAACCAACTAACCCCAGCCCCCGACACATAAACTACTGCAGCATAAATACTGAGGCTAGAGATAGGAGCGGTCCGGAGACACTGTGGCCCCATCCAAAGAAACCCGGACAGGGCCAAACAGGAAGGATATAACACCCACTCTGCCAAAGCACAGCCCCCGCACCACCAGAGGGAAATCTCAACCACCAACTTACAATCCTGAGACAAGGCCGAGTATAGCCCACAGAGGTCTCCACCACAGCACAAACCAAGGGGGGCGCCAACCCAGACAGGAAGATCACGTCAGTAACTCAACCCCACTCAAGTGACGTACCCCTCTAGGGACGGCATGAAAGAGCACCAGCAAGCCAGTGACTCAGCCCCTGTAACAGGGTTAGAGGCAGAGAACCCCAGTGGAGAGAGGGGAACTGCCTTGCAGAGACAGCAAGGGCTGTTCCGTTGCTCCAGAGCCTTTCCGTTTCACCTTCACACTCCTGGGCCAGACTACACTCAATCATATGACCTACTGAAGAGATAAGTCTTTAGTAAAGACTTAAAGGTTGAGACCGAGTCTGCGTCTCTCACATGGGTAGGCAAACTGTCTCCATAAAAATGGAGATCTATAGGAGAAAGCCCTGCCTCCCGCTGTTTGCTTAGAAATTCTAGGGACAATTAGGAGGCCTGCGTCTTGTGACCGTAGCGTAGTATTGGATATGTACGGCAGGACCAACTCGGAAAGATAGGTAGGAGCAAGCCCATGTAACGCTTTATAGGTTAACAGTAAAACCTTGAGAATCAGCCCTTGCCTTAACAGGAAGCCAGTGTGGGAAGCTAGCACTGGAGTAATATGATCAAATTTCTTGGTTCTAGTCAGGATTCTAGCAGCCGTATTTAGCACTAACTGAAGTTTATTTAGTGCTTTATCCGTAGCTGGAAAGTAGAGCATTGCAGTAGTCTAACCTAGAAGTAACAAATGCATGGATTAATTTTTTCTGCATCATTTTTGGACAGAAAATTTCTGATTTTTTGCAATGTTACGTAGATGGAAAAAAGCTGTCCTTGAAACAGTCTTGATATGTTCGTCAAAAGAGAGATCAGGGTCGAGAGTAACGCCGAGGTCCTTCACAGTTTTATTTGAGACGACTTTACAACCATCAAGATGAATTGTCAGATTTAACAGAAGATCTCTTTGTTTCTTGGGACCTAGAACAAGCATCTCTGTTTTGTCCGAAGTTTAAAGTAGAAAGTTTTCAGCCATCCACTTCCTTATGTCTGAAACACAGGCTTCTTAGCGAGGGCAATTTTGGGGCTTCACCATGTTTCATTGAAATGTACAGCTGTGTGTCATCCGCAAGCAGTGAAAGTTAACATTATGTTTTCGAATAACATCCCCAAGAGGTAAAATATGTGAAAACAATAGTGGTCCTAAACGGAACCTTGAGGAACACCAAATGTACAGTTGATTTGTCGGAGGACAGACCATTCACAGAGACAAACTGATATCTTTCCGACAGGTAAGATCTAAACCAGGCCAGAACTTGTCCGTGTAGACCAATTTGGTTTCCAGTCTCTCCAAAAGAATGTGGTGATCGATAGTGTCAAAGGCAGCACTAAGGTCTAGTAGCACGAGGACAGATGCAGAGCCTCGGTCTGACGCCATTAAAAGGTCATTTACCACCTTCACAAGTGCAGTCTCAGTGCTATGATGGGGTCTAAAACCAGACTGAAGCATTTCGTATACATTGTTTGTCTTCAGAAAGGCAGTGAGTTGCTGCGCAACAGCTTTTTCTAAAATTTTTGAGAGGAATGGAAGATTCGATAAGGCGATAGTTTTTTATATTTTCCGGGTCAAGGTTTGGCTTTTTCAAGAGAGGCTTTATCACTGCCACTTTTAGTGAGTTTGGTACAATCCGTGGATAGAGAGCTGTTTATTATGTTCAACATAGGAGGGCCAAGCACAGGAAAGCAGCTCCTTCAGCAGTTTAGTAGGAATAGGATCCAGTATGCAGCTTGAAGGTTTAGAGGCCATGATTATTTTCATCATTGTGTCAGAGATATGTACTAAAACACTTAAGTGTCTCTCCCGATCCCAGGCCCTCGCAGAGCTGGCAGATCCAGGACAGCTAAGCCCTGGAGGAATACGCAGATTCAAAGAGGAGTCCGTAATTTGCTTTCTAATGGTCATGATCTTTTCCTCAAAGAAGTTCGTGAATTTATTACTGCTGAAGTGAAAGCCATCCTCTCTTGGGGAATGCTGCTTTTTAATTTAGCTTTGCAACAGTATCAAAAATAAATTGTTCTTATTTTCCTCGATTAAGTTGGAAAAGTAGGATGATCGAGCAGCAGTGAGGGCTCTTCGTACTGCACGGTACTGTCTTTCCAAGCTAGTCGGAAGACTTCCAGTTTGGTGTGGCGCCATTTCCGTTCCAATTTCCTGGAAGCTTGCTTCAAAGCTCGGGTATTTTCTGTATACCAGGAGCTAGTTTCTTATGACAAATGTTTTCGTTTTTAGGGTGCAACTGCATCTAGGGTATTGCGCAAGGTTAAATTGAGTTCCTCAGTTAAGTGGTTAACTGATTTTTGTCCTCTGACGTCCTTGGGTAGGCAGAAGGAGTCTGGAAGGGCATCAAGGAATTTTTGTGTTGTCTGAGAATTTATAGCGCGATTTTTGATGCTCCTTGGTTGGGGTCTGAGCAGATTATTTGTTGCGATTGCAAACGTAATAAAAATGGTGGTCCGATAGTCCAGGATTTTGTGGAAAAACATTAAGATCTACAACATTTATTCCATGGGACAAAACTAGGTCCAGAGTATGACTGTGGCAGTGAGTAGGTCCAGAGACATGTTGGACAAAACCCACTGAGTCGATGATGGCTCCGAAAGACTTTTGGAGTGGGTCTGTGGACTTCTCCATGTGAATATTAAAATCACAAAAATTAGAATTGATGCTATGACTACAAGGTCTGATAGGAATTCAGGAAACTCAGAGAGGAACGCTGTATATGGCCCAGGAGGCCTGTAAACAGTACATAAAAGTGATTGAGTAGGCTGCATAGATTTCATGACTAGAAGCTCAAAAGACGAAAACGCCATTTTTTTTTTGTAAATTGAAATTTGCTATCGTAAATGTTAGCAACACCTCCTTTGCGGATGCACGGGAATATGGTCACTAGTGTAACCAGGAGGTGAGGCCTCATTTAACACAGCAAATTCATCAGGCTTAAGCCATGTTTCAGTCAGGCCAATCACATCAAGATTATGATCAGTGATTAGTTCATTGACTATGACTGCCTTTGAAGTGAGGGATCTAACATTAAGTAACCCTATTTTGAGATGTGAGGTATCACGATCTCTTTCAATAATGGCAGGAATGGAGGAGGTCTTTATCCTAATAAGATTGCTAAGGTGAACACCGCCATGTTTAGTTTTGCCCAACCTAGGTCGAGGCACAGACACAGTCTCAATGGGTATGGCTGAGCTGACTACACTGACTGTGCTATTGGCAGACTCCACAAGCTGGCAGGTTGGCTAACAGCCTGCTGCCTGGCCTGCACCCTATTTCACTGTGGGGGCTAGAGGAGTTAGGAGTCCTATCTATGTTGGTAGATAAGATGAGAGCACCCTCCAGCTAGGATGAGTCCGTCCCCTCATCAGCAGGTCAGGCTTGGTCCTGTTTTGTGGGTGAGTCCCAGAAAGAGGGCCAATTATCTACAAATTCTATCTTTTGGGAGGGGCAGAAAACAGTTTTCAACCAGCGATTGAGTGCTGAGACTCTGCTGCAGAGCTCTGTCACTCCCCTAACTGGGAGGGGGCCAGAGACAATTACTCCGATGCCGACACATCTTTCTAGCTAATTTACACGCTGAAGCTATGTTGCACTTGGTGACCTCTGACTGTTTCATCCTAACATCGTTGTGCTGACGTGATAACAATATCTCTATACTCTCTACACTTTCGCCAGTTTTAGCTTAGCCAGCACCATCTTTTAGATTAGCCTTAACGCCGGTAGCCCTCTGCCCCTGGTAAACAGTGTATGATCGCTGGGTGATTCGCTTTTAAGTCTAATACTGTGGGTAATGGAGTCGCCAATGACTAGGGTTTTCACATGTCAGAGCTAATGGTCGGAGCCTTTCCGCGTTCTCAGACCCCGTAACGGGAGGAGTAGAGACAAGAGAAGACTCAGACTCCGACTGCTACATAATGGGGAAAACCGTTGAAAGTTTCTGTCGGGCTGAATGAGCGACACGGTTGATCATTCCAACAGTATTTCCCTCCAGAAGCCATGAGAAAGTTGTCCGGCTGGGGACTGTGCGGGGGATTTATACTAACGTTACTATCTGTACTTACTGGTGGCACAGACGCTGTTTCTTCCTTTCCTACACTGAAATTACCCTTTGCCTAACGATTGCGTCTGAAGCTGGGCTTGTGGCACAGCTATTCTCGCTTAAGTGGCGATCGTTCTCCTGTATATTAGAGTACAGCGACTGCAATTAGAAGACATCATGTTAATGTTACTACTTAGCCGGCTGTTGAAGATGTTGACGAACCATGTCCAGATAAAGCGTCCGGAGTGAAAAAAGTTGAATGAGGGAAAAAGTTGCGATGGAAAAAGGAAAATAAGTAAAGTTGGCAGCAAAAACGCACAGGAAAATGACTCTTCTGTCTCGGGATAAAACGTCCGGGGTGAAAAAGTTTAACGAAAAAAGATGAGTGAGGACAAAACTAAAAAGTTGGTAAATTTGTGAAGTAGCTAGCTAGCTGTAAAATCGCCTAAACAAACTGCACAATCAATTTAGGAGTCTACAATCTCCTGCAGATCCCCTTCATCTGTTTTATCCATCTCTTCCCACATACCCTTATTCCCCTTCATTTGTTTTATCCATCTCTTCACACATTACCTTTTTTTCCCTTTCATCTGTTTTGTCCATCTCTTCCCACATTCCTTATTCCCCCTTTCATCTGTTTTGTCCATCTCTTCCCACATTTCCTTATTCCTTCATCTGTTTTGTCCATCTCTTCCCACATTCCCTTATTCCCTTCATCTGTTTTGTCCATCTCTTACCACATTCCCCTTATTCCCTTCATTTGTTTTGTCCATCTCTTCCCACATTCCCTTATTCCCCTTCATCTGTTCTGTCCATCTCTTACCCACATTCCCTTATTCCCCTTCATCTGTTTTGTTCATCTCTTCCCACATTCCCTTATTCCCCTTCATTTGTTTTGTCCGTCTCTTCCCACATTCCCTTATTCCCCTTAATCTGTTCCATCCATCTCTTCCCACATACCCTTATTCCCCTTCATCTGTTCTGTCCATCTCTTCCCACATTCCCTTATTCCCCTTCATCAGTTTTCCATCTCGGATCCCCACATTCCATTATGCCTTCATCTGTTTTGTCCATCTCATCCCACATTCCATTATTCTCCTATACCTGTTTTGTCCAATTCTTCCCACATTCCTTATTCCTTTAATCTGTTCTATCCATCTCTTCCCACATTCCTTATTCCCTTCATCTGTTCTGTCCATCTCTACCACATTCCCTTATTCCCCTTCATCTGTTCTGTCCATCTCTTCCCACATTCCTTATTACCCTCCATCTGTTTTTGTCCATCCTTCCATTCCTCCTCTCCTTCCTCCCTACACCATCTTATGGTAATCATTTTCCTTCCATAGTTGCTGGACCTAATCTTGCTGATACTCATTTTCTCCTTCTCAACTCCCTCTTTGTCTCTCTCTTCTCTTCTCTTCCTCTCTCTCTGTCCCTCCTTCCCTCCATCTCTCTCTCTCTCTCTCTCTCTCCTCTCTCTCTCTCTCTCTCTCCTCTCTCTCTTCTCTCTCTTCTCTCTCTCTCTGTCTTCTGTTCTCTGTCTCTGTCTCTCTGTCTCTGTCTCTTCTTCCTCTTTCTCTCTCTCTCTCTCTTCTCTCTCTCTCTCTCTCTCTCTCTCTCTCTCTCTCTCTCCTGTATCAGACTCTTTTGCTTTTCTCCCTTTTTTCTCCTCCTATATCCAGAGAGAGAGCAAGAAACGGAGAAAGAGAGAGAGAGAGAGAGAGGGACAGGCCTCAAAATCATCTGAAATCTTGACATGTCGCTTTGTCTACTCTTCTTTTTCTCTTCATCTGTTCTGTCCATCTCTTCCTACATTCCCTTTATTCCCCTTCATCTGTTCTGTCCATCTCTTCCCACATTCCCTTATTCCCCTTCATCTGTTCTGTCCATCTCTTCCCATATTCCCTTATTCCCCTTAATCTGTTCTGTCCAACTCTTCCCACATTCCCTTATTCCCCTTCATCTGTTCTGTCAATCTCTTACCACATTCCCTTATCCCCTTCATCTGTTCTGTCCATCTCTTCCCACATTTCCTTATTCCCCTTCATCTGTTTTGTCCATCTCTTCCCACATTCCCTTATTCCCCTTCATCTGTTTTGTCCATCTCTTACCCACATTCCCTTATTCCCCTTCATTTGTTTTGTCCATCTCTTCCCACATTCCCTTACTCCCCTTCATCTGTTCTGTCCATCTCTTACCCACATTCCCTTATTCCCCTTCATCTGTTTTATCCATCTCTTCCCACATACCCTTATTCCCCTTCATTTGTTTTATCCATCTCTTCACACATTCCCTTATTCCCCTTCATCTGTTTTGTCCATCTCTTCCCACATTCCCTTATTCCCTTTCATCTGTTTTGTCCATCTCTTCCCACATTTCCTTATTCCCCTTCATCTGTTTTGTCCATCTCTTCCCACATTCCCTTATTCCCCTTCATCTGTTTTGTCCATCTCTTACCCACATTCCCTTATTCCCCTTCATTTGTTTTGTCCATCTCTTCCCACATACCCTTATTCCCTTCATCTGTTCTATATCCATCTCTTACCCACATTCCCTTAATTCCCTTTCATCTGTTTTTGTTCATCTCTTCCACATTTCCTTATTCCCTTCATTGTTTGTCCGTCTCTTCCCACATTCCCTTATTCCCTTAATCTGTTTCCCATCCATCCTCTTCCTTACATATCTTATTCCCTTCATCTGTTCTGTCCATCTTTCCTACATTTCCTTTTTCCCCTTCATACAGTTTTCCATCTCATCCCACATTCCATTATCCCCTTCATCTGTTTTGTCCATCTATCCACATTCCATTCTCCTATACCTGTTTTGTCCAATTCTTTCCACATTCCCTTATTCCTTCAATCTGTTCTATCCATCTCTTCCCAATTTGTTCCTTCATCTGTTCTGTCCATCTCTTACCACATTCCCTTATTCCCTTCATCTGTTCTGTCTATCTCTTCCCACATTCCCTTATTACCCCCTCCATCTGTTTTGTCCATCCTTCCATTCATCTCTCCTTCCCACTCCCGCACACCCATCTTATGGTAATCATTTTTCCTTCCATAGTTGTTGGACCAACCTTGTTGATACTCATTTTCTCCTTCTCAACCCTGTTGTCTCTTCCCTCTCTCTCTCTCTCTCTCTTTCTCTCTCTCTCTCCCTCCCCTCTCTCTCTCTCTTTCCCTCCCTCCTCTCTCTTTCTCTCTCTCTCTCTCTCTCTCTGTCTCTCCTCTCTCTCTCTCTCTCTCTTTCCTCTCTCCTCCTGTCTCTGTCTCTGTCTCTGTCTCTGTCTCTGTCTCTCTCTTTTTCTCTCTCCTCTCTCTCCTCTTCTCTCTCTCTCTCTCTCTCTCTCTCTCTCTCTCTCTCTCTCTCTGTATCAGACCATTGGCTCCTCTATCCAGAGAGCGAAGAGAAAGAGAGAGAGAGAGACAGGACAGGCTCAAAATCATCTGAAATCTTGACATGTTGTTTTGTTCTCTACTTTCTTTCTTCATCTGTTCTGTCCATCTCTTCCACATTCCCTTATTCCCCTTCATCTGTTCTAGTCCATCTCTTCCACATTCCCTTATTCCCTTGTATCTGTTCTGTCCATCTCTTCCCATATTCCCTTATTCCCCTTAATCTGTTCTGTCCAACTCTTCCCACATTCCCTTATTCCCCTTTATCTGTTCTGTTCAATCTCTTACTACATTCCCTTATCCCCTTCATCTGTTCTGTCCATCTCTTCCCACATTTTTATTCCCCTTCATCTGTTTTGTCCATCTCTTCCCATTCCTTATTCCCCTTCATCTGTTTTGTCCATCTCTACCCACATCTTCCTTTATTCCCCTTCATTTCTTTTGTCCATCTCTTTCCATACTCCCTTTACTCCCTTCATCTGTTCGCTATCTTTACCCCATTCTTATTCTCTCATCTGTTTTATCCATTCTTCCTACATACTCCATGATTCCTCTCTTCTATTTGTTTTTGATCCATCTTTTTCACACACATTCCCTTTATTCCCTTCTATCTGTTTTGACATCTCCCCACATTCCTTTATTCCTTTTTTCATCTGTTTTGAGTCCATCTCTTCCCATATTTCTTATTCTTTCTATCTGTTTTGTCCATCTTTTCCTACATTCCTTATTCTCTTTCATCTGTTTTTGACCATTCTTACCCTACATTCCCTTTATTTCTCTTTTCATTTGTTTTGTCCATCTCTTCCCACACTCCTTATTGCCCTTCATCTGTTCTGTCCATCACTTTTACCCTACATTCCCTTTATTCCCCTTCATCTGTTTTTGTTCTATCTCTTCCTATATTCCTTATTCTACTTCCATTTGTTTTGTCCGTCTTTTCCCTACATTCCTTATTCCCTTTAATCTGTTCTACATCCATCTTTCCCCATATACCTTATTCCTTTCATTGTTTTTGTCCATCTCTTCCTAACATTCCCTTTATACTCTCTTCATCTGTTTTGTCTATCTCATCCTACATTCTATTATTCTTCATACTTGTTTTGTGCTAATTTCTTCCACACTCCCTTTATTCCCTTTCATCTGTTTTATCCATTACTTCCTACATTCTCTTTATTCTCTTTTATCTGTTTTGGTCATTTTTCTAATTCCTTATTGGGGACTAGTCTGTTCTTGTCATCCCCATATTCCTGTATTCCTTTTCACCTGTTTTTGTCCATTTTTTCCCACACTCCCTTATTCCCTCTTCATATCTGTTTTGTCTATTCTTTCACTGTCCCTTTATTCCCTCTTTCATCTGTTCTGTCCATCTCTTTACCCGCATTCCTTTGTCTCTTCATCTGTTTTATATATCTCTTCTCCTACATACTCCTTATTCCCTTTCATCTGTTCTGCGTCCATCTTTCCACATTCCCTTTATTCTCCTTCATCTGTTCTGTCCATCTCTTCTCCACATTCCTTATCCCTCTTCATCTGTTCTGTCCATTCTCTTCCTACATTCTCTTATTCCCTTCATGTGACTTGTCCATCTTTTCCCATATTTTATTCCCTTCTCATCTGTTTCTGTCCATTCTCTATATTCCCTTATTCCCTTTTCTATCTGTTTTATCCATCTCTTCCTACATACCCTTATTCTTTTCTATCTGTTTTGTCCATCTCTTTTCCTACATTCCTTATTCCTCTTCATCTGTTTTGTTCTATCTCTTCCCACATTCCCTTATTCCCTTCTATTTGTTTTGAGTCCATCTCTTCCTACACTCCTTTTGTTCTCTTCATCTGTTCTATCCATCTCTTCCTACAATCTATTCTTCATCTGTTTTGTCCATTTCTTTTCCCATATTCCCTTTATTCACTTTCATCTTTTTTTGTCCATCTCTTTCCACATATCTCTTTATACTCTTCATCTGTTTTTGTTATTTTTCCCACATTCTTATTTTCATCTGATTTGTAGCATCTTTTACTAATATTTTTGTTCCTTTTCATCTGTTTTTGGTTAATCTCTTCCCACATTCCTTTATTGCCTTTCATTTGTACTGTTAGTCCATTTCTTTTCCTACATTCTTTGTTCCTTTAATTTTCCATCTTTACATTACCCTTACTCTCTCATCTGTTTTGTCTATCTTTCTACTTTTCATTATTTTTCCTATATCTGTTTTGTCCATCTCTTTCTCACATTCTATTATTCTCCTCTATAGCCTTTTGTCCATTTTTCCATTCCTTATTCCTTTTCATCTGTTTAATCGATCACTTCTACATTCCTTTATTCCTTTTCATCTGCTTAATTATCTTTCACACTTTGTTCCTCAAACTGATGTGTCCATTCTTCTACATTCCTTTATTCCCTATCATCTGCTCTGTCCACCTCCCCATATTCTTTGTTCCCTTTAATTTGTCTTGTCTAACTCTTTTCCAATATTCTCTTTATTCTCTTTTCATCTGTTCGTCTTCTTTTCCTATATTTCTTATTTCGCTTTTCATCTGTTCTGTGCATCTTTTCCCTCATATTGTTTTTTTATTATCTCATGCATTTTATTCCCCTATGTTTTGTGCTTATCTTTTCCTATATTCCTTTATTCCCCTTCTTATTTGTTTTGTCGTCTGTTTCTACATTCTTTATTCCTTAATCTGTTCTGATCCATCTTTCCTACATACTTTATTCTCTTTCATCTGTTCTGTCCATTCTTTTCCTATATTTCTTTATACTTTCATCTGTTTGGTTCATCTCTATCCCCACATTCCATTATTCTCTTCGATACTTTGGCTAATTTCTTCCACATTCTTTATTCCTTTTCATCTGTTTTTATCTATCACTTCCATATTCCTTTTATTCCCTTTTTCATATGTTTTGTCTATCTTTTTCCCACATTCTCTTATTCTTAATCTGTTCTGTCCATCTTTCCTACATTCCTGTATTCCCTTTCATCTGTTTTGTCCATCTTTCCTGTACATTCCTTTCTTCATCTGTTTTGTCACCTCTTTCCATATTCTTATTCTTTATTGTTGTATCTCACACATTTCTCATTCCCCTTGTCATTTGTTTTATTCATTTCTTCTTACATACCTTTATTCCCTTCATCTGTTTTGTCTATCTTTTCTCTACATTCTTTTATTCTCTTTTCATCTGTTTCTGTCTATCTTTTCCCATATTTCCTTTGTCTCTTTCTATCTGTTTTGTAACCATCTCTTCTCACATTCCCTTATTTTCGTCTTGCGTGTATTGTCCATCTCTTCCTTACATTCCTTATTCTCTTCATCTGTTCTGTCCATCTTTACCCACATTCCCTTATTCCCTTTCATCTGTTTGGGTCTATCTTTTCCTACATTCCTTTATTCTTCTATTTGTTTTGATCTTATCTTTTACATTCCTATTCTCTTTCATCTGTTCTATTCCATCTCTTCCTACAATCTTTTCCTTCCTTTCATCTGTTTTGACCATCTCTTCCCTACATTCTCTTTATTCAACTTTTCATCTGTTTTGTCCATCTCTTTCCCTACATTCCTTTATACCCTCTTTCATCTGTTTTGTTCTATCTTTTCCCACATTCTCTTTATTCTCTTCATTTGTTTTGTCCTATCTATTCCTACATTCTTTTCTTCTTCATCTGTTCTATCCATCTTTCCTACATTCCCTTTATTCCCCTTCATCTGTTCTGTAGGCATCTTTTACTAACATTTCTGTTACCTTTTCATCTGTTTTGAATCTTTTCTACATTCCCTTTGTTCCCTTTCATCTGTTGTGTTCATCTTTTTCTTACATTCTCTTTTGTTTTTTAATTTGTCCATCTTTCCTACATTCTCTTTAATACTTTTCATCATGTTCTTAGTCCATCTTTTTCCTACTTCTTCTATTATTCTTCTATATCTGTTTTTTGTCCATCTCTATCCTACATTCATTATTCTCCTTTGTTTTGTCCACCTTTTATTCATATTCTTTATCATCTGTTTCTACCCATCTTTATCTCTTGTTCTCTTCATCTGCTTGACGATCTTTCACATTCCTTATTCCTCTCTTACTGATTTTGTCCATCTTTTCTACATTCTCTTTATTCTCCATCATCTGTTTACGTTCATCTTTCTATATTCCTTCATTCTCTTTAATTTTCTGTACTCTCCCACATTCTCCATATTCTCTTCTCTGCTCGTACATCTTTTACTAACATTTTTGTTCCTTTTCATCTGTTTTGACAACCTTTTCCTACATTCTTATTCCTTTTTTATCTGCTATGTCTATCTCTTTCTATATTTTTTTGTCTATCTCTTCCTACATCCCTTAATTACTTCTTCAGTTTCTGTTCATTTCCACTTTTTATATATTCTCCAACTCTGTTTGTCCATTCTCCACATTCCCTTATTTTCCGAAATATCTTTATTCCATCTCTCGCATTCTTTATTCTCTTTTCGATCTGTTTTTGATTCATTACTTCTATATTCCCTTGTTTTTCTCATCTGTTAATTTCATCTTTTCCTATATTCTCTTTTATTTTTTCAAATGATTATTGTCATCTTTTACATTCTTTATTCTCATCATCTGTTCTTGTCCATCTTTCCTATATTCCCTTTATTCTTTAATCTGTTTTGTCACTCCCATTTATTCGAGCTTTTTGTATTTGTTTTGTCCATCTCTCCCACATTTCGTTTATTCTTCTTCTATCTGTTTCTGCCCATCTTTTTTTTTATATTCCTTGTTCCCCTCTTCATCTGTTTCTGTCCATCTCTTACCTACATATCCCTTTATTCTTAGTTATTTTATTTTCTATATTCTTATTCTTTTGTGTTTTGTTTCGTTCATTCCTTATTCTCTCTAACCTGTCCGATCCATCTCTTCCTACATACTTTATTCTCTTCATCTGTTCTGTCTATCTCTTCCTACATTCCTTTATACTCTCTTCATCTGTTTTGTTCATCTCTTATCCTATACATTCGATTATTCTTCGATACCTAGCTTAGGTCCAATTTTTCCCAAATTCTTTGTCTCCTTTTCATCTTGTTTCTATCCATCACTTCCTACATTCCTTTATTCCCCTTCATATGTTTTGTCCATCTTTCCTATCATTCTTTATTCTTAATCTGTTTTGTTTCATCTTTTCCCACATATTCTGTATTCTCTTTTTATCTGTTTTGTCCATCTTTTCCTACATTCCTTATTCCCTCTTCATCTGTTTTGTCCATCTTCCCACATTCTTTATTCCGTTTCTTTTGTTTTTTCCATCTTTTCTCACATTCCCTTATTCCTTTTCATCTGTTCGTGGGTCCATCTTTTACTCTACATTCTCTTATTCCCTATCTATCTGTTTACTATTCATTTTTTTCCCATACTTACTTATTTCTTTTCATCTGTTCTATTCATTTTTCCACATTCTCTTTAATTCTTTAATCTGTTTCTGTCCATCTTTTCTACATTCTTTTATTCCCTTCATCAGTTCCTGTCTATCTTCCACTTTCCTTCTATTATTCTGCTACAGCTTTGCTGTTCATCTCTTCTCCTATGGCTCTATTATTTTCTCTTATGTGTTTTGTCCACTCTTTTCCAAAGCCTTATTCCTTTTCTATCTGTTTTTTATCATCACTTCCTCCACATTCCCTTTATTCTCTTTCATCTGTTTAAATTCATCTCTTTCCCTACATTCCTTTTTTCCTCTTCAAATGATTTTGCCCATCTCTTCCCACATTCCCTTTATTCCCCATCATCTGTTTCTGTCCATCTTATTCCCACATTCCTTTTTCCCCTTCTATCTGCTCTGATCCATCTTTTCCTACATCCCTTGTTCCTCTTCTATCTGTTCTGTAAGCATTTTTACTAACATTTCTTTGTTCTTTTCATCTGTTTTTGTCAATTTCTTCCTATATTCCCTTTATTCTTTTTTCAATCTGCTAGTGTCCATCTCTTTCCTACATTCTCTTGTTCTTAAATTTTTGTCCATTTCTTCCCACATTCCCTAATACATTTTTTCATCTGTTCTTGTCTCATCTTTTTCCTCCGTTTTCTATTATTCTTCTATACGAGCTGTTTTTCCATTCCTATCCCTACATTCTATTATTCTCTCGAGATATAGTTTTTTGGTCCGATTTTTCCCATATTCTCTTTTATTCCCCTTTCATTTGTTTGTTGATCCATCACTTCCCACATTTCCTTTGTTCCTTTCTACCTGTTTTGATTCCATCTTTTCCTCTACATTCCCTTACCTTCTCTTCAAATGATTTGTCCATCTCTTCCCACATTCCTTATTCCCTATCATCTGTTCTTTCTTCATTCTTCTTATATTCTCTTTATTCCCTTAATCTGTTCTGCTTCAAACTTTTCCCATATTCTTTATTCCCTCTATATCTGTTCTTGTCCATCTTTCCCACATTCTTTGATTTCTTCATCTGTGCTTTGTCCATCTTTTCCTACATTCTCTTATTCTCTTCTTATCTGTTCTGTCCATCTTATCCATACATTCTGATTCCTCTTTTCATATCTGTTTGATCCACTCTTTTCCTACATTCTCTTTATTCCCCTTCATTTGTT
>NW_025535796.1:0-80527 GCF_020615455.1 Coregonus clupeaformis | reverse complement strand
AAATCTGAAAATATGTTTTGTAAATGTAAAGCCTCTATCCCTCTCTGTCTCCCCCTCACCCTGGGTGACCTGGACAGGAGCAGGAGAATGGGCTGGCAGTAGCACGGCGCTCACAGACAAAAGGCTTGTCATTTCATCAGCCGCTTATACTTCCATCAGGCAGAGAGGGCCGGCCAACCCTCGCTCACACAATAAGCAGCTTCATAATTCCCCACCTTCTTTACATAATCCACACAAATTACTTATTAACACGTTCAATTGTGATTGCAACACTTGGGGGGTGGAGGAGGGTGGGAGAGGTTAGGAGGATTTAAACTCCCCTTGATGTTACTGTGCAAACAAAGTAATTGTGGAATGGAGTGCACACACACACAGTGCACACACACACACACACGTGCATACACACACACAGTGTTCATACACACACACAGTGTTCACACACACACAGGGTACACATACACACACAGTGCACACACACACACACACAGTGCACACACACACACTGCACACAATTTTTATCACATGTGCACACACACGATCAAATACAAGGCAAGAGGATAAACTGAAACAAACCTACCACAAATCAAATCTCACTGAAACTTAATTCAACTTGTTTGTGTCTGCTCTGGCCTGTACCCATGAGGACAAGCCACTCTGCAACCACTAGTTGTTACCTTTTTGATATTCCATTAATTAACATTAAAAACAAGACAATTGGTCATTACGTCTGTGCCTTTCCAGTGTGTAGAAGGTGAAACCTAAATGTTTGTATTGTCTCTACCAGCAAGATGTAACTCCAAAGGACACCAGCCTATCCCAGCCAGACCCAACCCACAGGACACCAGTCTCCTCCCAGCCAGACACAACCCACAGGACACCCAGCTTCTCCCAGCCAGACACAACCCAATGACACCAGTCTCTCCCAGCCAGACCAACCCACATGACACCAGCCTCTCCCAGCCAGACACAACCCACAGGACACCAGCCTCTCCCAAGCCAGACACAATCCACAGGACACCAGCCTCTCCCAGCCAGACACAACCCACATGACACCAGCCTCTCCAGCCCAGACACAATCCACAGGACACCAGGCTCTCAGCCAGACACAACCCCACAGGGACACCAGCCTCTCCCAGCCAGACATAATTCACAGAGGACACCTAGCCTCTTCCAGACACAACCCACATGACACCAGCCTCTCCCAGCCAGACACAACCCACAGGACACCACCGCCTCTCCCAGCAAGACACAACCCTGTTACCCAAGAACCACAACCCCACTGTTAGCCAGCTCTACAGGCTCCAAAGGCACACACTGGCTCAAAGCCTGACTCAACATCCTACCCATCCTCCTCTCCTAAACAACTGAAAACTAGAGAAAATACACTTCCATTGCGTGGCTGAGCACTGAACTCAGTGTGTGCTAAGTCTGCCTCCCTGGTTTCATTAGGGTTCCATCTGATATGTGGTGGGGAATCAGACGGGACTTCAGAGGCTGCTCACGAGGCTGCTCCTCAGTTCAGACCACGAAAGACTGCCATGTTCCACCTAACACCAGTCGATATGGTGATCACAGGGGAGAGGGAGGAGAGGAGGGATGACAGGACGAGGGGAGGAGTAGGACAAGAGGAGGGAGGAGGGGAGGAGGGATGAGAAGAAGAGGAGGAGAGAGGAGGGAGGAGAGTAGTGTAGAGGACAAGAGGAGGAGAGAGGGGAGGAGGAGGAGAGTAGAGGACAAGAGGAGGGAGAGGTGGGAGGAGGAGAATAGAGTACAAGAGGAGGAGGAGGAGGAGGAGGAGGAGGGAGGAGGACGAGAGAGAGGACAAGAGGAGGAGGAGGAGGGAGGAGGAAAGAGGAGGAGGAGGAGGAGGAGGGAGGAGGAGGAGGAGGAGGAGGAGGAGGAGAGAGAGGACAAGAGGAGGAGGAGGAGGAGGAGGAGGAGGAGGAGGAGGAGGAGGGAGAGAGTAGAGGACAAGAGGAGGAGGAGGAGAGTAGAGGACAAGAAGAGGAGGGGAAGAGGAGGAGGAGAGGAGGGGGGTATGCTGGGGATCCCCATTAATGGGATCCCCATTAGCTGCTGCCAAGGCAGCAGCTATTCTTCCTGGGGTCCTGCAACATTAAGGAAGTTATATACAATTTACAATATTACATGACATTATATTTCGGAAAACTTTACCCAATACATTTAGTGTGTTCCCTCAGGCCGCTACACCGCTATCACATATTTACAATACAACATCCATGTGTACATGTGTGTAGAGTGAGTGTCCATATGTACAGTGGGGGAAAAAAGTATTTAGTCAGCCACCAATTGTGCAAGTTCTCACACTTAAAAAGATGAGAGAGGCCTGTAATTTTCATCATAGGTACACGTCAACTATGACAACAAGGAGGAGAAAAAATCCAGAAAATCACATTGTAGGATTTTTTTAATGAATTTATTTGCAAATTATGGTGGAAAATAAGTATTTGGTGCAATAACAAAGTTTCTCAATACTTTGTTATATACCTTTCGTTGGCAATGACACAAGGTCAAACGTTTTTTGTAAGTCTTCACAAGGTTTTCCACACACTGTTGCTGGTATTTTGGGCCCATTCCTCCATGCAGATCTCCTCTAAAGCAGTGATGTTTGGGGCTGTCGCTTTGAACACGGGACTTTCAACTCCCTCCAAAGATTTTCTATGGGGTTGAGATCTGGAGACTGGCTAGCCACTCCTAGGACTTTGAAATGCTTCTCTACGAAGCCACTCAACTTCGTTGCCCGAATGGTCGGTGTGTTTGGGTTCATTGTCATGCTGAAAGACCCAGCCACGTTTCATCTTCAATGCCCTTGCTGATGTAAGGAGGTTTTCACTCAAAATCTAACGATACATGGCCCCATTCATTCTTTCCTTACACGGATCGAGTCCGTCCTGGTCCCTTTGCAGAAAAAACAGCCCCAAAGCATGATGTTTCCACCCCCATGCTTCACAGTAGGTATGGTGTTCTTTGGATCCAACTCAGCATTCTCCTGTCCTCCAAACACGACGAGTTTAGTTTTACCAAAAAAAAAGTTCTATTTTTGGTTTCATCTGACCATATGACATTCTCCCAATCCTCTTCTGGATCATCCAAATGCACTCTAGCAAACTTCAGACGGGCCACTGGGCATGTACTGGCTTAAGCAGGGGGACACGTCTGGCACTGCAGGATTTGGGTCCCTGGCGGCGTAGTGTGTTACTGATGGTAGGCTTTGTTACTTGGTCCCAGCTCTCTGCCGGTCATTCACTTTGTCCCCGTGTAGGTTCTGGGATTTTTGCTCACCGTTCTTGTGATCATTTTGACCCCACGGGGTGAGATCTTTGTCGATGGAGCCCCCAGTCGAGGGAGATTATCAGTGGTCTTGTATGTCTTCCATTTCCTAATAATTGCTCCCACAGTTGATTTCTTCAAACCAAGCTGCTTACCTGTTGCAGATTCAGTCTTACCAGCCTGGTGCAGGTCTACAATTTTGTTTCAGGTGTCCTTTGACAGCTCTTTTGGTCTTAGCCATAGTGGAGTTTGTAGTGTGACTGTTTGAGTGTGTCTGTTTGAGGTTGTGGACGGTGTCTTTTATACTGATAAAAGTTCAAACAGGTGCCATTAAGCTACAGGGACTAACGAGTGGAGGACAGAGGAGGGAGCCTCTTAAAGAAGAAGTTACAGGTCTGTGAGAGCCAGAAATCTTCGCTTTGTTTGTAGGTGACCAAATACTTATTTTCCACCATAATTTGCAAAAAAAAATCATTAAAATCCTACAATGTGATTTTCTGGAGAAAAAAAATCTCAAATTGTCTGTCATAGTTGACGTGTACCTATGATGAAAATTACAGGCCTCTCTCATCTTTTTAAGTGGGAGAACTTGCACAATTGGTGGCTGACTAAATACTTTTTTTCCCCACTGTATGTGTGTATGTGCCTTTGTGTGTGTCTCTTCACAGTCCCCGCTGTTCCACAAGGTGTATTTTTACCTATTTTTAAAATCTGATTCTACTGCTTGCATCAGTTACCTGATGTGGAATAGAGTTCTATGTAGTCATGGCTCTATGTACAGTCGTGGTCAAAAGTTTTGAGAATTACACAAGTATTTGTCTCCAAAAAGGTTGCTGCTTCAGTGTTCTTAGATCTTTATGTCAGTACATTTACATTTTAGTCATTTAGCAGACGCTCTTATCCAGAACGACTTACAGTGCATACATTATTATTTTTTTCATACCCCCTGTGGGAAACGAACCCACAACCCTGGCGTTGCAAACACCATGCTCTATCAACTGAGCTACATCCCTGCCGGCCATTCCCTCCCCTACCCTGGACGACGCTGGGCTAACATGCGTGCCGCCCCATGGGTCTCCCGGTCGCGGCCGGCTACGACAGAGCCTGGATTCGAACCAGGAGCTCTAGTGGCACAGCTAGCACTGTGCTGCAGTGCCTTAGACCACTGCGCCACAGTAGTTACTATGGTACACTGAAGTATAATTACAAGTATTCCATAAGTGTCAAAGGCTTTCATTGACAATGACATTCAGTTTATGCAAAGAGTCAATATATGCGGTGTTGACCCTTCTTTTTCAAGACCTCTGCAATCCACCCTGGCATGCTGTCAATTAACTTCTGGGCCACATCCTGACTGATGGCAGTCCATTCTTGCATAATCAATGCTTGGAGTTTGTCTGAAGTTGTGGGTTTTTGTTTGTCCACCCGCCTCTTGAGGATCGACCACAAGTTCTCAATGGGATTAAGGTCTGGGGAGTTTCCTGGCCATGGACCCAAAATGTTGATGTTTTGTTCCCCGAGCCACTTAGTTATCACTTTTGCCTTATGGCAAGGTGCTCCATCGTCCTGGAAAAGGCATTGGTCGTCACCAAACTGTTCTTGGATGGTTGGGAGAAGTTGCTCTCGGAGTATGTGTTGGTACCATTCTTTATTCATGGCTGTGTTCTTAGGGAAAATTGTGAGTGAGCTCACTCCCTTGGCTGAGAAGCAACCCCACACATGAATGGTCTCAGGATGCTTTACTGTTGGCATGACACAGGACTGATGGTAGCGCTCACCTTGTCTTCTCCGGACAAGGTGTGTTCCGGATGGCCCAAACAATCGGAAAGGGGATTCATCCGAGAAAATGACTCTACCCCAGTCCTCAGCAGTCCAATCCCTGTACCTTTTGCAGAATATCAGTCTGTCCCTGATGTTTTTCCTGGTGAGAAGTGGCTTCTTTGCTGCCCTTCTTGACACCTGGCCATCCTCCAAAAGTCTTTGCCTCACTGTGCGTGCTGATACACTCACACCTGCCTGCTGCCATTCCTGAGCAACCTCTGCACTGGTGGTGCCCCGATCCCGCAGCTGAAACAACTTTAGGAGACAGTCCTGGCGCTTGCTGGACTTTCTTGGGCTTCTTCACAACAATTGAACCTCTCTCCTTGAAGTTCTTGATGATCCGATAAATGGTTGATTTAGGTGCAATCTTACTAGCAGCAATATCCTTGCCTGTGAAGCCCTTTTTGTGCAAAGCAATGATGACGTGCACGTGTTTCCTTGCAGGTAACCATGGTTGGCAGAGGAAGAAAACAATGATTTCAGGCACCACCCTCCTTTTAAAGCTTCCCATTCTGTTATTCTAACTCCAACTCAGCATGACAGAGTAATCTCCAGCCTTGTCCTCCGTCAACACTCTCACCTGTGTTAACGAGACAATCACTGACTTGATGGCAGCTGGTCCTTTTGTGGCAGGGCTAAAATGCAGTGGAAATGTTTTTTGGGGGAATAAGTTCATTTTCATGGCAAAGAGGGACTTTGAAATTAATTACAATTCATCTGATCACTCTTCATAACATTCTAGAGTATATGCAAATTGCCATCATCAAAACTGAGGCAGCAGACTTTGTGAAAATTAGTATTTTTGTCATTCTCAAAACTTTTGACCACGACTGTACTGGCACGTACAGGCTCAACATTGTTTCAGCTGTCCTCTGACTGAACAATGACCCCAATAGCTGCTGCTGCTGCAGTAGGGGTGACTATGGAGCACACTGCAAAACTTTTCCACAGTTGGCTTAAAGCCCCATCTGGCAGCGAGACAGCTGTGGCGTCAGGTTTAGGCCTTTAACATGGTGCAAAATGTTGTGTTTGCTGTAGTATAGCATAGCCACAGGAAGTAGAGGTGCTGTGGTTGCCCCCTGTCGACAAAACATTCTCAGCACATCTAGTAAATCTGAATATTCACAAAAACCTCTCTATCTGTCCACTCTCTGTCTCAGAATGCCAGCTGATGAAGACAGAATGACCAAAGCCCAACACATTCATCATCAGATGTCTACAGTGAACCACCTTCATAGAGAGGATCTTCTATGTGGACACGCCAGAGGAAAGGTGAGCTCACCCCTTACTCTGCTAATCTATGGCAAATCTATGAAAACATTACATCCATGAAAACTGTACATCTATGAAAATAGTATATCTATGAAATCAGTACATCTATGAAAACAGTAAATCTATGAAAACGTTACATCTATGAAACCACTACATCTATGAAAACAGTACATCTATGAAAAGGCATTGTGTAGCTCTCAAGCCAGAATGTCGTGTAAAACTGTGACAAATTGCTTACTAGTTCCATTTTCGTTGATGGATTTTTATGATAACCTACAATATGACTATGATATTATTTTAAACTAAATGGGATTCCAGAGATAATTTGGTGTGAAAGTTTTCTTGCAACAATTATATATTTGTCCTCAGTCTCCATTCTCTAAAAATCTACGAAAATTGATGTAGCAATCGCAGATTACCCCTTTAACAAAGATTTTTTGAAAACACAGCACACACAAAGCCACAATAGACAGGCCAGGGGATTGAGGAGAAGATAATTACAGTTAGAGCTGCAGCCTCAATAGAAAGGCCAGGGGATTGAGGGGAAGAGAATTACAGTCAGAGCTGCAGCCTCAATAGAAAGGCCAGGGGATTGAGGGGAAGAGAATTACAGTTAGAGCTGCAGCCTCAATAGAATGGCCAGGGGATTGAGGGGAAGAGAATTACAGTTAGAGCTGCAGCCTCACTAGAAAGGCCAGGGGATTGAGGGGAAGAATTTACAGTCAGAGCTGCAGCCTCAATGAAAGGCCAGGGGATTGAGGAGAAGAGAATTACAGTCAGAGCTGCAGCCTCAATAGAAAGGCCAGGGGATTGAGGGGAAGAGAATTACAGTTAGAGCTGCAGCCTCAATAGAAAGGCCAGGGGATTGGGGAGAAGATAATTACAGTTAGAGCTGCAGCCTCAATAGAAAGGCCAGGGGATTGAGGAGAAGAGAATTACAGTTAGAGCTGCAGTCTCAATAGAAAGGCCAGGGGATTGAGGGGAAGAGAATTACAGTTAGAGCTGCAGCCTCAATAGAAAGGCCAGGGGATTGAGGGGAAGAGAATTACAGTTAGAGCTGCAGTCTCAATAGAAAGGCCAGGGGATTGAGGGGAAGAGAATTACATTAGCGCTGCAGCCTCAATAGAAAGGCCAGGGGATTGAGGGGAAGTGCAGACAGCGGTTAACCCTAGAGTCGATTTCCGTGACCCAAATCTAATTAGTATAATAAAAAAAATCCCCATAAAAATCTGTCAGTTTAAGCTAGAGATATGTGTTTTTGCATTGGATACGTCTCAATCCACCGCACTTCTTCATCTGCGGTGAAAGGTGACAAAAGTTGACCACGACTGTAGTACTATGCTCCTCCCATAGTCTGTTCTGGACTTGGGGACTGTGAAGAGACCTCTGGTGGCATGTCTTGTGGGGTATGCATGGGTGTCCGAGCTGTGTGCCACTATTCCAAACAGACTGCTCCGTGCATTCAGCTCGTCTACACCTCTCACAACAACAAGCAGTGATGAAGTCAATCTCTTCCATTCTGAGCCAGGAGAGACTGACATGCATGTTATCAGTGTTAGCTCTCCGTGTACTTTTAAGGGCCAGCCATGCTGCCCTGTTCTGAGCCAACTGCAATTTTTCCAAGTCCCTCTTTGTGGCACCTGACCACACTACTGAACAGTAGTCTAGGTATGACAAAACTAGGCCTGTAGGACCTGCCTTGTTGATAGTGTTGTGAAGAAGGCAGAGCGGCACTTAATTATGGACATTCTTCGCTCCCATCTAGCTTTACTGTTGTATCAATATGCTTTGACCATGACAGTCTACAATCCAGGGTCACTCCAACAGTTTAGTCACCTCAACTTGCTCAATTTCCCCACATTATTCATTCTGAGATGTAGTTGAGGGTTTAGGGTTTAGTGAATGATTTGACCCAAATACAATGCTTTTAGTTTTGGAAATATTCATGACTAACTAATTCCTTGCCACCCATTCCAAAACTAACTGCAACTATTTGTTAAGTGTTGTAGTTATTTCAGTTGCTGTAGTAGCTGATGTGTATATTGTGTGTACCGCATACATAGACACACTGGCTTTACTCAAAGCCAGTGGCATGTCGTTAGTAAAGATGGAAAAAAACAAGGGCACTAGACAGCTGCCCTGGGAATTCCTGATTCTACCTGGATTATGTTTGAGAGGCTTCCATTACAGAACACCCTCTGTGTTCTATTAGACAAGTAACTCTTCATCCACATCATAGCAGGGGGTGTAAAGCCATAACACATACGTTTTTCCAGCAGCAGACTATGATCGGGAGTAATGTCAAAGGGCCGCACTGAAGTCTAACAAAACAGCCCCCACAATCTTTCTATCATCAATTTCTCTCAGCCAATCATCAGTCATTTGTGTAAGTGCTATGCTTGTTGGATGTCCTTCTCTATAAGCATGCTGAAAGTTTGTTTTCAATTTGTTTACAGTAAAAATAGCATTGTATCTGGTCAAACACAATTTTTTTCCAATAGTTTACTAAGGGTTGGTAACAGGCTAATTGGTGTGGTTGTTTGAGCCAGTAAAGGGGGCTTTACTATTCTTAGGTAGCGGAATGACTTTTGCTTCCCTCCAAGCCTGGGGGCACACACATTCTAGTAGGCTTACATTGAAAATATGGCAAATAGGAGTGGCAATATCGTCCGCTATTATACTCAGCAATTTTCCATCCAAGTTGTCAGACCCTGGTGGCTTGTCATTGTTAATACACAACAATAATTTTTTCACCTCTTCCACACATTACAATGCTTTTCTTTCATAATTTGGTCAGATATACTTGGATGTGTAGTGTCAGCAATTGTAGCTGGCATGTCATGCCTACGTTTGCTAATCTTGCCAATGAAAAAAGTAGTTGGCAATATCAGTTGGTTTTGTGATGAATGAGCCATCTGATTCAATGAATGATGGGGCTGAGTTTGCCTTTTTTCCCAACATTTCATTTAAGGTGCTCCAAATCTTTTTTACTATCAATCTTTATGTCATTTATCCTTGTTTCATAGTGTTGTTTCTTCTTCTTTTTATTTCAGTTTAGTCACATGATTTCTCAATTATTGACACCTGATGGAAACACTAGTCTTTAGTTATACACTCCAGATGGAAACACTAGTCTTTACTGTCACGCTCTAGATGGAAACATTAGTCTTTAGCATCACAATCCTGATGGAAACACTAGTCTTTAGTGTCAAACTCCTGATGGAAACACTAGTCTTTAGCATCACACTCCTGATGGAAACACTAGCCTTTAGCGATACACTCCAGATGGAAACACTAGCCTTTAGCATCACACTCCTGATGGAAATATTAGTCTTTAGCGTCACACCTCTGATGGAAACACTAGCCTTTAGCGTCACACTCCAAATGGAAACACTAGCCTTTAGCATCACACTCCTGATGGAAACACTAGTCTTTAGCGTCACACTCCAGATGGAAACACTTGTCTTTAGCATCACACTCCAGATGGAAACACTAGTCTTTAGCGTCACACTCCTGATGGAAACACTAGTCTTTAGCGTCACACTCCAGATGGAAACACTCGTCTTTAGCGTCACACTCCTGATGGAAACACTAGTCTTTAGTGTCACACTCCTGATGGACAAACACTAAAGGAAGAACAATAGAAGTTAGATTAACACAGACAAGAACAACAGAAGTTACATTAACATAGAGAAGAACAACAGAAGTTACATTAACACAGAGAAGAACAACATAAGTTATATTAACACAGAGAAGAACAACAGAAGTTATATTAACACAGAGAAGAACAACAGAAGTTATATTAACACAGAGAAGAACAACAGAAGTTATATTAACACAGAGAAGAACAACAGAAGTTATATTAACATGGAGAAGAACAACAGAAGTTATATTAACACGGAGAAGAACAACAGAAGTTATATTAACAAAGAGAAGAAAAACAGAAGTTATATTAACACAGAGAAGAACAACAGAAGTTATATTAACACAGAGAAGAACAACATAAGTTATATTAACACAGAGAAGAACAACATGAGTTATATTAACACAGAGAAGAACAACAGAAGTTATATTAACAATGAGAAGAACAACAGAAGTTATATTAACACAGAGAAGAACAACAGAAGTTATATTAACACAGAGAAGAACAACAGAAGTTATATTAACACAGAGAAGAACAATAGAAGTTACATGAAGACAGAGAAGAACAAAATAAGTTATATTAACACAGAGAGAGACAATAAGAAGTTATATTAACACAGAGAAGAACAATAGAAGTTATATTAACACAGAGAAGAACAATAGAAGTTACATCAACACAAATAAGAACAATATAACTTACATTAGCACAGAAAATAACAATAGAAGTTTTTGCTAACACAGAAAGAACGATATAAATACACTAACACAGAAAAGCAATAGAAGTTTCATTAACACAGAGAAGAACAATAGGAGTTATATTAACACAGAGAAGAACAATGGAAGTTACAATAACACAGAGAAGAACAATATAAGTTATATTAACACAGAGAAGAACAATAGAAGTTACATTAAAACAGAGAATAACAATATAACTTACATTTACACAGAGAAGAACAACAGAAGTTACATTGACAGAGAAAAACAATAGAAGTTACATGAACACAGAGAAGAACACTAACATTTACATGAACAAAGAGAAGAACAATAGAAGTTACATGAACACAGAGAAGAACAATAGAAGTTATATTAACACAGAGAAGAACAGTAGAATTTAGATGAACACAGAGAAGAACAATATAAGTTACATTAACATAGAGAAGAACAATAGAAGTTACATTTACACAGAAAATAACAATAGAAGCTACATTAACACAGAGAATAATAATATAAGTTATATGAACACAGAGAAGAACAACAGAAGTTACATGATCACAGAAAATAACAATATAAGTTACATTAACACAGAGAAGAACAAAATATGTTACATCAAAACAGAGAAGAACACTATAATGTACATTAACACAGAGGAGAACATTATAAGTTATATTATCACAGAGAAGAACAACAGAAGTTATATTAACATGGAGAAGAACAACAGAAGTTATATTAACACGGAGAAGAACAACAGAAGTTATATTAACACAGAGAAGAAAAACAGAAGTTATATTAACACAGAGAAGAACAACATAAGTTATATTAACACAGAGAAGAACAACATGAGTTATATTAACACAGAGAAGAACAACAGAAGTTATATTAACAATGAGAAGAACAACAGAAGTTATATTAACACAGAGAAGAACAACAGAAGTTATATTAACACAGAGAAGAACAATAGAAGTTATATTAACACAGAGAAGAACAATAGAAGTTACATCAACACAAATAAGAACAATATAACTTACATTAGCACAGAAAATAACAATAGAAGTTTTACTAACACAGAGAAGAACGATATAAATACACTAACACAGAAAAACAATAGAAGTTTCATTAACACAGAGAAGAACAATAGGAGTTATATTAACACAGAGAAGAACAATGGAAGTTACAATAACACAGAGAAGAACAATATAAGTTATATTAACACAGAGAAGAACAATAGAAGTTACATTAAAACAGAGAATAACAATATAACTTACATTTACACAGAGAAGAACAACAGAAGTTACATTGACAGAGAAAAACAATAGAAGTTACATGAACACAGAGAAGAACACTAACATTTACATGAACAAAGAGAAGAACAATAGAAGTTACATGAACACAGAGAAGAACAATAGAAGTTATATTAACACAGAGAAGAACAGTGAGAATTTAGATGAACACAGAGAAGAAACAATAAGTTGGCATTAACATAGAGAAGAACAATAGAAGTTACATTTACACAGAAAATAACAATAGACTACATTAACACAGAGAATAATATATAAGTTATATGAACACAGAGAAGAACAACAGAAGTTACATGATCACAGAAAATAACAATATAAGTTACATTAACACAGAGAAGAACAAAATATGTTACATCAAAACAGAGAAGAACACTATAATGTACATTAACACAGAGGAGAACATTATAAGTTATATTATCACAGAGAAGAACAATAGAAGTTACATTAACACAGAGAAGAACAGTAGAAGTTACATTAACACAGATAAGAACAATAGAAGTTATATTATCACAGAGAAGAACAATAGAAGTTACATTAACATAAAGAAGAACAATATAAGTTATATTAACACAAAGAACAATATACATTATAATAACACAGAAAATAACAATAGAAGTTACATTAACACAGATAATAACAATATAAGTTACATTAACACAGAGAAGAACTTAATAAGTTACTTTAAAACAGAGAAGAACAATAGAAGTTCTATTAAAACAGAGAAGAAAAATAGAAGTTACATGAACACAGAAAATAACAATAGAAGTTACATTAACACAGAGAAGAACAATATAAGTTACATTAACATAAAGAAGAACAATAGAAGTTATATTAAAACAGAGAAGAACAATAGAAGTTACATGAACACAGAGAAGAACAATATAAGTTACATTAACATAAAGAAGAACAATATAAGTTACATTAACACAGATAAGAACAATATAAGTTATATTAACACAGAGAGGAACAATAGAAGTTACATCAACACAGAGAAGAACAGTAGAATTTACATGAACACAGAGAAGAACAATATAAATTACATTAACATAGAGAAGAACAATATAAGTTACATTAACACAGATAAGAACAATATAAGTTACATTAACACAGAGAAGAACAATAGAAGTTACATTAACACAAAGAACAATAGAAGCTACATTAACACAGAGAATAATAATATAAGTACATTAACACAGAGAAGAACAATATGAGTTACATTAACACAAAGAACAATATAAGTTATATTAACACAGATAATAACAATGTAAATTATATTACCACAGAGAATAACTATATAAGTTACATTAAAACAGAGAATAACATTAGATGTTACATTAACACAGAGAATAACAATATAAATTACATTTACACAGAGAAGAACAACAGAAGTTACATTGACATAGAGAAAAACAATAGAAGTTACATGAACACAGAGAAGAACACTAGAATGTACATTAACACAGAGAAGAACCATATACGTTATATTAACATAGATAATAACAATATAAATTATATTACCACAGAGAAGAACAACAGAAGTTATATTAACACAGAGATAAACAGTAGAAGTTACATTAACACAGAGAACACTAGAAGTTATATTAACATAGAGAATAACAATAGAAGTTACATTAACACAGAGAAGAACAATATAAGTTACATTAACACAAAGAAGAACAATAGAAGTTACATTAACACAGAGAAGAACAATAGAAGTTACATTTAAACAGAGAAGAACCATATAAGTTATATTAACACAGAGAAGAAAAATATAAGTTACATTAACACAGAGAATAACAGTAGAAGTTACATTAACACAGAGAAGAACAATATAAGTTATATTAACACAGAGAAGAACAATATGAGTTACATTAAAACAGAGAAGAACAATATAAGTTACATTAAAACAGAGAAGAACAATATAAGTTAAATTAACATAGAGAAGAACAATATAAGTTACATTAACACAAAGAAGAACAATATAAGCTACATTAACACAGAGAAGAACAATAGAAGTTATATTAACACAGAAAATAACAATATAAGTTACATCAACAAAGAGAAGAACAGTAGAATGTACATTAACACAGAGAAGAACACTAACATTTAAATAAACACAGAGGAGAACATTAGAAGTTACATTAACACAGAGAAGAACAATAGAAGCTACATTAACACAGAGAAGAACAATATAAGTTACATTAACATTTTACATTTTAGTAGACGCTCTTATCCAGAGCGACTTACAGTTAGTGAATACATATTTTTTTATACTGGCCCCCCGTGGGAATCGAACCCACAACCCTGGCGTAAGCAAACGCCATGCTCTATCAACTGAGCTACATCCCTGCCGCCATTCCTCCCCTACCCTGGACGACCCTGGGCCACCCAGTGCGCCCCATGAGTCTCCCGGTCGCGGCCGGCTGCGACAGAGCCTGGATTCGAACCAGGATCTCTAGTGGCACAGTTAGCACTGCGATGCAGTGCCTTAGACCACTGCGCCACTCGGGTGGTCTAAGGCAGAAGAACAATATAAGTTACATTATCACAGAAAATAACAATAGAAGTTATATGAACACAGAGAAGAACAATAGAAGTTACATGATCACAGAAAAGAACAATAGAAGTTACATTAACACAGAGAAGAACAATATAAGTTACATTAAAACAGAAAATAACAATAGAAGTTACATTAACACAAAGAAGAACAATATAAGTTACATTAACACAGAAAATAACAATAGAAGTTATATGAACACAGAGAAGAACAATAGAAGTTACATGATCACAGAAAATAACAATAGAAGTTACATTAACACAGAGAAGAAAAATATGAGTGTCACGCTCGTTTATAGACGGGACGGACCAAGGCGCAGCGTGATAAGCATACATGTTTATTGACGAATAAACACAACAACCAAAACAATAAACAAACGATACGTGAAGTCCAAGGCAGCACAACACAACATACCTTAACACGGAACAAGATCCCACAACTAACAGGTGCCAAAAGGCTGATTGGTCCCCAATCAGAGACAACGAGCAACAGCTGCCTCTAATTGGGAACCACACAGGCCAACATAGATCTAGACATACAAGATCTAAACATAGAAAGCAGGCAGACCCACCCCTTTCAGGACTTCACCCCTCCATGAGGCAGACCCACCCCTACAGCAGGGAGGCAGGAAGCAGACCCAACCCTACAGCAGGGAGGCAGTAGGCAGACCCATCCCAACAGCAGGAGGCAGATCCACCACTACAGCAGGGAGGCAGTAGGCGGACCCATCCATACAGCAGGAGGCAGATCCACCACTACAGCAGGGAGGCAGTAGGCAGACCTACCCCTACAGCAGGGAGTCAGGAGGCAGACCCACCCCTACAACAGGAGGCAGACCCATCCCTACAGCAGGGAGGCAGGAGGCAGACCCATCCCAACAGCAGGGAGGCAGGAGGCAGACCCATCACAACAGCAGGGAGGCAGGAGGCAGACTAATCACTACAGCAGGGAGGCATGAGGCAGACCCACCCCTACAGCAGGATGCAGACCAACCCGTACAGCAGGGAGGCAGGAGGCAGACCCACCAATACAGCAGGGAGGCTGGAGGCAGACCCACACCTACATTAGGGAGTCAGACCCACCCCTACAGCAGGAGGCAGACAACCCCTAAGGTAGGAGGCCAAAGGCAGACCCACACCTACAGCAGGAGTCAGACCCAACCCTACACAGGGAAGCAGGAGGCAGACCCACCCCTACAGCAGGGAGGCAGGAGGCAGACCCACCCCTACAGCAGGGAGGCAGGAGGCAGACCCACCCCTACAGCAGGGGGCAGCAGGCAGACCCACCCCTACAGCAGGCACACCCACCCCTACAGCGGGCAGACCCACCACTACAGCAGGCAGACCCAACCCTACAGCAGGCACACCCACCCCTACAGCAGGCAGACCCACCACTACAGCAGGCAGACCCACCACTACAGCAGGCAGACCCAAACCCTACAGCAGGCTGACCCATCCCTAGAGCAGACACACCCACCCCTACAGCAGGAAGACCCACCACTACAGCAGGCAGACCCAAACCAAACAGCAGGAAGACCCACCCCTACAGCAGGCAGACCCACCCCTACAGCAGTCAGACCCACCCCTACAGCAGGCAGACTCACCACTACAGCGGGGAGTGAGATCCACTCCTACAGAAGGCAGACCTACCCCTAGAGCAGGGAGGCAGACCCAACCCTACAGCAGGCAGACCCACCCCTACAGCAGGCAGACCCCCCCCTACAGCAGGGAGGTAGACCCACCCCTACAGCAGGGAGGCAGACCCACCCCTACAGCAGGCAGGCAGACCTACCCCTACAGCAGGGAGTCAGACCTACCCCTACAGCAGGGAGTCAGACCCACCCCTACAGCAGGCAGACCCACCCCTACAGCAGGCTGACTCACCCCTACATCAGGCAGACCCACCCCTACATTAGGCAGACCCACCCCTACATTAGGCAGACCCACCCCTACAGCAGGCAGACCCACCCCTACAGCAGGCTGACTCACCCCTACATCAGGCAGACCCACCCCTACATTAGGCAGACACACCCCTACAGCAGGCTGACTCACCCCTACATCAGGCAGACCCACCCCTACATCAGGATGACCCACCCCTACATCAGGCAGACCCACCCCTACAGCAGGCAGACCCACCCCTACAGCAGGCAGACCCTCCACTACAGCAGACAGAACCACCCCTATAGCAGACAGAACCACCCCTACAGCAGGCTTATCCACTCCTACAGCAGGGAGTCAGACCCACCCCTACAGCAGGCAGACCCACCCCTACAGCAGGCAGACCCACCCCCTACAGCAGACAGACCCACCCCCACAGCAGGCTTACCCACCTCACAGCAGGCAGACCCACCCCTAAAGCAGGCTGACCCACCCCTACATCAGGCAGACCCACCCCTACATCAGGCAGACCCACCCCTACATTAGGCAGACCCACCCCTACAGCAGGCAGACCCACCCCTACAGCAGGGAGTCAGACCCACCCCTACAGCAGGGAGGCAGACCGACCCCTACAGCAGGGAGGCAGACCCACCCCTACAGCAGGGAGGCAGACCCACCCCTACAGCAGGGAGGCAGACCCACCCCTACAGCAGGGAGGCAGACCCACCCCAACAGCAGGGAGGCAGACCCACTCCTACAGCAGGCAGACCTACCCCTACAGCAGGGAGTCAGACCCACCCCTACAGCAGGCAGACCCACCCCTACAGCAGGCTGACTCACCCCTACATCAGGCAGACCCACCCCTACATTAGGCACACACACCCCTACAGCAGGCAGACCCACCCCTACATTAGGCAGACCCACCACTACAGCAGGCTGACCCACCCCTACATTAGGATGACCCACCCCTACATCAGGCAGACCCACCCCTACATCAGGCAGACCCACCCCTACAGCAGGCAGACCCACCCCTACAGCAGGCAGACCCACCCCTACAGCAGGCAGACCCACCCCTACAGCAGGCAGACCCTCCACTACAGCAGGCAGACCCACCCCTATAGCAGACAGAACCACCCCTACAGCAGGCAGATCCACCCCTACAGCAGGGAGTCAGACCCACCCCTACAGCAGGCAGACTCACCCCTACAGCAGACAGACCCACCCCTACAGCAGGCTTACCCACCCCTACAGCAGGCAGACCCACCCCTAAAGCAGGCTGACCCACCCCTACATCAGGCAGACCGACCCCTACATCAGGCAGACCCACCCCTACATCAGGCAGACCCACCCCTACATTAAGCAGACCTACCCCTACAGCAGGGAGTCAGACCCACCCCTACAGCAGGCAGACCCACCCCTACAGCAGGCTGACTCACCCCTACATCAGGCAGACCGACCCCTACATCAGGCAGACCCACCCCTACATCAGGCAGACCCACCCCTACATTAAGCAGACCCACCCCTACAGCAGGGAGTCAGACCCACCCCTACAGCAGGGAGGCAGACCCACCCCTACAGCAGGGAGGCAGACCCACCCCTACAGCAGGGAGGCGGACCCACTCCTACATCAGGCAGACCTACCCCTACAGCAGGGAGTCAGACCCACCCCTACAGCAGGCAGACCCACCCCTACAGCAGGCTGACTCACCCCTACATCAGGCAGACCCACCCCTATATTAGGCAGACCCACCCCTACAGCAGGCAGACCCACCCCTACATTAGGCAGACCCACCACTACAGCAGGCTGACCCACCCCTACATCAGGATGACCCACCCCTACATCAGGCAGACCCACCCCTACATCAGGCAGACCCACCCCTACAGCAGGCAGACCCACCCCTACAGCAGGATGACCCACCCCTACAGCAGGCAGACCCTCCACTACAGCAGGCAGACCCACCCCTATAGCAGACAGAACCACCCCTACAGCAGGCAGATCCACCCCTACAGCAGGGAGTTTGACCCACCCCTACAGCAGGCAGACCCACCCCTACAGCAGACAGACCCACCCCTACAGCAGGCAGACCTACCCCTACAGCAGGGAGTCAGACCTACCCCTACAGCAGGGAGTCAGACCCACCCCCTACAGCAGGCAGACCCACCCCTACAGCAGGCTGACTCACCCCTACATCAGGCAGACCCACCCCTACATTAGAAAGACCCACCCCTACAGCAGGCAGACCCACCACTACAGCAGGCTGACCCACCCCTACATCAGGATGACCCACCCCTACATCAGGCAGACCCACCCCTACAGCAGGCAGACCCACCCCTACAGCAGGCAGACCCTCCACTACAGCAGACAGAACCACCCCTATAGCAGACAAAACCACCCCTACAGCAGGCTTATCCACTCCTACAGCAGGGAGTGAGACCCACCCCTACAGCAGGCAGACCCACCCCTACAGCAGACAGACCCACCCCTACAGCAGGCTTACCCACCCCTACAGCAGGCAGACCCACCCCTAAAGCAGGCTGACCCACCCCTACATCAGGCAGACCCACCCCTACATCAGGCAGACCCACCCCTACATTAGGCAGATCCACCCCTACAGCAGGCAGACCCACCCCTACAGCAGGAAGTCAGACCCACCCCTACAGCAGGGAGGCAGACCGACCCCTACAGCAGGGAGGCAGACCCACCCCTACAGCAGGGAGGCAGACCCACCCCTACAGCAGGGAGGCAGACCCACCCCTACAGCAGGGAGAAAGACCCACCCCAACAGCAGGGAGGCAGACCCACTCCTACAGCAGGCAGACCTACCCCTACAGCAGGGAGTCAGACCCACCCCTACAGCAGGCAGACCCACCCTACATTAGGCAGACCCACCACTAAAGCAGGCTGACCCACCCCTACAGCAGGCAGACCCACCCCTAAAGCAGGCAGACCCTCTACTACAGCAGGCAGACCCACCCCTATAGCAGACAGAACCACCCCTACAGCAGGCAGATCCACCCCTTCAGCAGGGAGTCAGACCCACCCCTACAGCAGGCAGACCCACCCCTACAGCAGACAGACCCACCCCTACAGCAGGCTTACCCATCCCTAAAGCAGGCAGACCCACCCCTAAAGCAGGCTGACTCCACCCTACATCAGGCAGACTCCACCCTACATCAGGCAGACCCACCCCCTACATCAGGCAGACCACCCCTACATTAGGCAGACCCACCCCTACAGCAGGCAGACCCACCCCTACAGCAGGGAGGCAGACCCACCCCCTACAGCAGGGAGGCAGACCCACCCCTACAGCAGGGAGGCAGACCCACCCTACAGCAGGCAGACCCACCCCTACAGCAGGGCTGACTCACCCCTACATCAGGCAAGACCCACCCCCTATATTAGGCAGACCCACCCCCTACAGCAGGCAGACCCACCCCTACATTAGGCAGACCCACCACTAAAGCAGGCTGACCCACCCCTACATCAGGATGACTCCCACCCTACATCAGGCAGACCCACCCCTACATCAGGCAGACTCCACCCCCTACAGCAGGCAGACCCACCCCTACAGCAGGAAGACCCACCCCTACAGCAGGCAGACCCTCCACTACAGCAGGCAGACCCACCCCTAGCAGACAGAACCACCCCTACAGCAGGCAGATCCACCCCTACAGCAGGGAGTCAGACCCACCCCTACAGCAGGCAGACCCACCCCTACAGCAGACAGACCCCACCCCTACAGCAGGCTGACCCACCCCCTACAGCAGGCAGACCCACCCCTAAAGCAGGCTGACCCACCCCTACATCAGGCAGACCCACTCCTACAGCAGGCTGACCCACCCCTACAGAAGGCAGACCCACCCATACAGCAGGCAGACCCATCCCTACAGCAGACATTTACATTACATTTACAATTTACATTTTAGTCATTTAGCAGACGCTCTTATCCAGAGCGACTTACAGTTAGTGAGTGCAGGGAGGCAGACCCACCCCTACAGCAGGGAGGCAGACCCACCCCTACAGCAGGGAGGCAGACCCACCCCTACAGCAGGGAGGCAGACCCACCCCTACAGCAGGGAGGCAGACCCACTCCTACAGCAGGCAGACCTACCCCTACAGCAGGGAGTCAGACCCACCCCTACAGCAGGCAGACCCATCCCTACAGCAGGCTGACTCACCCCTACATCAGGCAGACCCACCAGTACATTAGGCAGATCCACCCCTACAGCAGGCAGACCCACCCCTACATTAGGCAGACCCAACACTACAGCAGGCTGACCCACCCCTACATCAGGATGACCCACCCCTACATCAGGCAGACCCACCCCTACATCAGGCAGACCCACCCCTACAGCAGGCAGACCCACCCCTACAGCAGGCAGACCCTCCACTACAGCAGGCAGACCCACCCCTATAGCAGACAGAACCACCCCTACAGCAGACAGAACCACCCCTACAGCAGGCAGATCCACCCCTACAGCAGGGAGTCAGACCCACCCCTACAGCAGGCAGACCCACCCCTACAGCAGACAGACCCACCCCTACAGCAGGCTGACCCACCCCTACAGCAGGCAGACCCACCCCTAAAGCAGTCTGACCCACCCCTACATCAGGCAGACCCACCCCTACATCAGGCAGACCCACCCCTACAGCAGGCAGACCAATCCCTACAGCAGACATTTACATTACATTTACATTTAAAATTTTAGTCATTTAGCAGACGCTCTTATCCAGAGCGACTTACAGTTAGTGAGTGCATACATTATTATTTTATTTATTTATTTTTATGTTATATTTTTTATATATATTTCAAAAAATATACTGGCCCCCCATGGGAATCAAACCCACAACCCTGGCGTTGCAAACGCCATGCTCTACCAACTGAGATACATCCCTGACGGCCATTCCTTCCCCTACCCTGGACGACGCTAGGCCAATTGTGCGCCGTCCCATGGAACTCCCGGTCGCGGCCAGCTACGACAGAGCCTGGATTCGAACCAGGATCTCTAGTGGCACAGCTAGCACTGCGATGCAGTGCCTTAGACCACTGAGCCACTTGAGAGCAGGGAGCAGGGAGGCAGACCCACCCCTACAGCAGGCAGACCCACCCCTACAGCAGGGAGGCAGATCGACCCCTACAGCAGGGAGGCAGACCCATCCTTACAGCAGGCAGACCCACCCCTACAGCAGGCAGACCCATCCCTACAGCAGGCAGACCCACCCCTACAGCAGGCAGACCAACCCCTACATTAGGCAGACCCACCCCTACAGCAGGCAAACCCACCCCTACAGCAGGCAAACCCCCTCCCTACAGCAGACAGACCCACCCGTACAGCAGGCAGATCCAACCCTACAGCAGGGAGTCAGATCTACCCCTACAGCAGGGAGTCAGACCCACCCCTACAGCAGGGAGTCAGACCCACCCCTACAGCAAGGAGTCAAACCCACCCCTACAGCAGTTAGACCCATCCCTACAGCAGGCAGACCCATCCCTAAAGCAGGCAGACCCACCCCTACAGCAGGCAGACCAACCCCTACAGCAGGGAGGCATACCTTTACAGCAGGCAGACCCACCCCTACAGCAGGCAGACCCACCACTAAAGCAGGCAGACCCACCCCTACAGCAGGCAGACCCACACCTACAGCAGGCAGACCCACCCCCTACATTAGGCAGACCCACCCCTACAGCAGGCTGACCCACCACCACAGACAGCAGACCCAACCCCTACAGCAGGCTGACCCACCACTACAGCAGGCTGACCCACCCCCTACAGCAGGCAGACCCACCCCTACAGCAGGCAGTCCCACCCCTACAGCAGATAGACCCACCCCTGCAGCAGGCAGACCCACCCCTGCAACAGACAGACCCACCCCTACAGCAGGGAGACAGACCCACCCCTACAGCAGGGAGACAGACCCACCCCTACAGCAGGGAGACAGACCCACCCCTAAAGCAGGGAGACAGACCCACCCCTAAAGCAGGGAGACAGACCCATCCCTACAGCAGACAGACCCACCCGTACAGCAGGCAGATTACCCCTACAGCAGGGAGTCAGACCCCCCCTACAGCAGGCAGACCCACCCCTACAGCAAGCAGACCCACCCCTGCAGCAGGCTGACCCACCTCTACAGCAAGCAGACCCACCCCTACAGCAGGCTGACCCACCCCTACAGAAGGCAGACCCACCCATACAGCAGGCAGACCCCCCTACAGCAGGCAGACCCACTCCTACAGCAGAAAGACCTATCCCTACAGCAGAGAGTCAGACCCACCCCTACAGCAGGCAGACCCCACCCCCACAGCAGGCTGACCCACCCCCTACATCAGGCAGACCCACCCCTACATTAGGCAGACCCACCCCTACAGCAGGCAGACCCACCCCTACATTAGGCAGACCCACTACTACAGCAGGCAGACCCACCCCTACAGCAGGCTGACCCACCCCTACAGCAGGCAGACCCACCCCTAAAGCAGGCTGACCCACCCCTACATCAGGCAGACCCACCCCTACAGCAGGCTGACCCACCCCTACAGAAGGCAGACCCACCCATACAGCAGGCAGACCCATCCCTACAGCAGACATTTACATTACATTTACAATTTACATTTTAGTCATTTAGCAGACGCTCTTATCCAGAGCGACTTACAGTTAGTGAGTGCAGGGAGGCAGACCCACCCCTACAGCAGGGAGGCAGACCCACCCCTACAGCAGGGAGGCAGACCCACCCCTACAGCAGGGAGGCAGACCCACCCCTACAGCAGGGAGGCAGACCCACTCCTACAGCAGGCAGACCTACCCCTACAGCAGGGAGTCAGACCCACCCCTACAGCAGGCAGACCCATCCCTACAGCAGGCTGACTCACCCCTACATCAGGCAGACCCACCAGTACATTAGGCAGATCCACCCCTACAGCAGGCAGACCCACCCCTACATTAGGCAGAACCAACACTACAGCAGGCTGACCCACCCCTACATCAGGATGACCCACCCCTACATCAGGCAGACCCACCCCCTACATCAGGCAGACCCACCCCTACAGCAGGCAGACCCACCCCTACAGCAGGCAGACCCACCCCTACAGCAGGCAGACCCTCCACTACAGCAGGCAGACCCACCCCTATAGCAGACAGAACCACCCCTACAGCAGACAGAACCACCCCTACAGCAGGCAGATCCACCCCTACAGCAGGGAGTCAGACCCACCCCCTACAGCAGGCAGACCCACCCCCTACAGCAGACAGACCCACCCCTACAGCAGGCTGACCCACCCCTACAGCAGGCAGACCCACCCCTAAAGCAGTCTGACCCACCCCTACATCAGGCAGACCCACCCCTACATTAGGCAGACCCACCCCTACAGCAGGCAGACCAATCCCTACAGCAGACATTTACATTACATTTACATTTTACATTTTAGTCATTTAGCAGACGCTCTTATCCAGAGCGACTTACAGTTAGTGAGTGCATACATTATTATTTTATTTATTTATTTTTATGTTATATTTTTTATATATATTTCAAAAAATATACTGGCCCCCCATGGGAATCAAACCCACAACCCTGGCGTTGCAAACGCCATGCTCTACCAACTGAGCTACATCCCTGACGGTCATTCCTTCCCCTACCCTGGACGACGCTAGGCCAATGTGCGCTTGTCCCATGGAACTCCCGGTCGCGCCAGCTACGACAGAGCCTGGATTCGAACCAGGATCTCTAGTGGCACAGCTAGCACTGCGATGCAGTGCCTTAGACCACTGAGCCACTTGGGAGCAGGGAGCAGGGAGGCAGACCCACCCCTACAGCAGGCAGACTCCACCCCCTACAGCAGGGAGGCAGATCGACCCCTACAGCAGGGAGGCAGACCCATCCTTACAGCAAGCAGACCCACCCCACAGCAGGCAGACCCATCCCCACAGCAGGCAGACCCACCCCACAGCAGGCAGACCAACCCCCACATTAGGCAGACCCACCCCTACAGCAGGCAAACCCACCCCTACAGCAGGCAGACCCCCTCCCTACAGCAGACAGACCCACCCGTACAGCAGGCAGATCCAACCCTACAGCAGGGAGTCAGATCTACCCCTACAGCAGGGAGTCAGACCCACCCCTACAGCAGGGAGTCAGACCCACCCCTACAGCAGGGAGTCAGACCCACCCCTACAGCAGGCAGACCCATCCCTACAGCAGGCAGACCCATCCCTAAAGCAGGCAGACCCACCCCCTACAGCAGGGCAGACCAACCCCTACAGCAGGGAGGCATACCTTTACAGCAGGCAGACCCACCCCCTACAGCAGGCAGACCCACCACTAAAGCAGGCAGACTCCACCCCCTACAGCAGGCAGACCCACACCTACAGCAGGCAGACCCACCCCTACATTAGGCAGACCCACCCCTACAGCAGGCTGACCCACCACTACAGCAGGCAGACCCAACCCCTACAGCAGGCTGACCCACCACTACAGCAGGCTGACCCACCCCCTACAGCAGGCAGACCCACCCCTACAGCAGGCAGTCCCACCCCTACAGCAGATAGACCCACCCCTGCAGCAGGCAGACCCACCCCTGCAACAGACAGACCCACCCCTACAGCAGGGAGACAGACCCACCCCTACAGCAAGGAGACAGACCCACCCCTACAGCAGGGAGACAGACCCACCCCTACAGCAGGGAGACAGACCCATCCCTACAGCAGACAGACCCACCCGTACAGCAGGCAGATTACCCCTACAGCAGGGAGTCAGACCCCCCCTACAGCAGGCAGACCCACCCCTACAGCAAGCAGACCCACCCCTGCAGCAGGCTGACCCACCTCTACAGCAAGCAGACCCACCCCTACAGCAGGCTGACCCACCCCTACAAAAGGCAGACCCACCCTTACAGCAGGTAGACTCTACAGCAGGCAGACCCACTCCTACAGCAGAAAGACCTGTCCCTACAGCAGAGGTCAGACCCACCCCTACAGCAGGCAGACCACCCCTACAGCAGGCTGACCCACCCCCACATCAGGCAGACCACCCCCTACATTAGGCAGACCCACCCCTACAGCAGGCAGACCCACCCCCTACATTAGGCAGACCCACTACTACAGCAGGCAGACCCACCCTGCAACAGACAGACCCCACCCCTACAGCAGGGAGACAGACCCACCCCTACAGCAAGGAGTCAGACCCACCCCCTACAGCAGGGAGACAGACTCCACCCCTACAGCAGGGAGACAGACCCATCCCTACAGCAGACAGACCCACCCAGTACAGCAGGCAGATTACCCCTACAGCAGGGAGTCAGACCCCCCCACAGCAGGCAGACCCACCCCTACAGCAAGCAGACCCACCCCTGCAGCAGGCTGACCCACCTCTCCACAGCAAGCAGACCCACCCCTACAGCAGCAGTGACCCACCCCTACAAAAAGGCAGACCCACCCATACAGCAGGCAGACCCCCTACAGCAGGCAGACCCACTCCTACAGCAGAAAGACCTATCCCTACAGCAGAGAGTCAGACCCACCCCTACAGCAGGCAGACTCCACCCCTACAGCAGGCTGACCCACCCCTACAGCAGGCAGACCCACCCCTACATTAGGCAGACCCACCCCTACAGCAGGCAGACCCACCCCTACATTAGGCAGACCCACTACTACAGCAGGCAGACCCACCACTACAGCAGGCAGATCCACCCTACAGCAGGGAGTCAGACCCACCCCCTACAGCAGACAGACGCACCCCTGCAGAAGTCTGACCCACCCCCTACAGCAGGCAGACCCACCCCTAAAGCAGGCTGACCCATCACTACATCAGGCAGACCCACCTCTACATTAGGCAGACCCACCCCTACATTAGGCAGACCCACCTACATTAGACCGACCCACCACTACATCAGGCTGACCTACCCCCTACAGCAGGCAGAACCCACCCTTACAGCATGCAGACCCACCCCTACAGCTGGCAGACCCACCCCCTGCAACAGACAGACCCACCCCCTACAGCAGGAGACAGACCCACCCCCTACAGCAGGGAGACAGACCCACCCCTACAGCAGGGAGACAGACCCATCCCACAGCAGACAGACACACCCATACAGCAGGCAGATTACCCCTACAGCAAGCGAGTCAGACCCCCCCCCTACTGCAGGCAGACCCACACCTACAGCAAGCAGACCCACCCCTGCAGCAGGCTGACCCACCTCTACAGCAAGCAGACCCACCCCTACAGCAGGCTGACCCACCCCTACAGAAGGCAGACCCACCCATACAGCAGGCAGACCCACTCCTACAGCAGACAGACCTACCCCTACAGCGGAGAGTCAGACCCACCCCTACAGAAGGCAGACCCATCCCTAAAGCAGGCAGACCCACCCCTACAGCAGGCAGACCAACCCCTACAGCAGGGAGGCATACCTTTACAGCAGGCAGACCCACCCCTACAGCAGGCAGACCCACCACTAAAGCAGGCAGACCCACCCCTACAGCAGGCAGACCCACACCTACAGCAGGCAGACCCACCCCTACATTAGGCAGACCCACCCCTACAGCAGTCTGACCCACCACTACAGCAGGCAGAGACCCAACCCCTACAGCAGGCTGACCACCACTACAGCAGGCTGACCCACCCCTACAGCAGGCAGACCCACTCCCTACAGCAGGCAGTCCCACCCCCTATAGCAGATAGACCCACCCCTGCAGCAGGCAGACCCACCCCTGCAACAGACAGACCCACCCCTAAAGCAGGCTGACCCACCCCTACATCAGGCAGACCCACCCCTACAGCAGTCTGACCCACCCCTACAGAAGGCAGACCCACCCATACAGCAGGCAGACCCATCCCTACAGCAGACATTTACATTACATTTACAATTTACATTTTAGTCATTTAGCAGACGCTCTTATCCAGAGCGACTTACAGTTAGTGAGTGCAGGGAGGCAGACCCACCCCTACAGCAGGGGAGGCAGACCCACCCCCTACAGCAGGGAGGCAGACCCACCCCTACAGCAGGGAGGCAGACCCACCCCACAGCAGGGAGGCAGACCCACTCCTACAGCAGGCAGACCTACCCCTACAGCAGGGAGTCAGACCCACCCCCTACAGCAGGCAGACCCATCCCTACAGCAGGCTGACTCCACCCTACATCAGGCAGACCCACCAGGACATTAGGCAGATCCACCCCTACAGCAGGCAGACCCACCCCTACATTAGGCAGAACCAACACTACAGCAGGCTGACCCACCCCCTACATCAGGATGACCCACCCCTACATCAGGCAGACCCACCCCTACAGCAGGCAGACCCACCCCTACAGCAGGCAGACCCACCCCTACAGCAGGCAGACCCACCCCCTACAGCGGCAGACCCTCCACTACAGCAGGCAGACCCACCCCTATAGCAGACAGAACCACCCCTACAGCAGACAGAACCACCCCTACAGCAGGCAGATCCACCCCTACAGCAGGGAGTCAGACCCACCCCTACAGCAGGCAGACCCACCCCTACAGCAGACAGACCCAGCCCTACAGCAGGCTGACTCCACCCCTACAGCAGGCAGACCCACCCCTAAAGCAGGCAGACCCACCCCTACAGCAGACAGACCCACCCCTACAGCAGGCAGTCCCACCCCTACAGCAGATAGACCCACCCCTGCAGCAGGCAGACCCACCCCTGCAACAGACAGACCCACCCCCTACAGCAGGGAGACAGACCCACCCCCTACAGCAGGAGACAGACCCACCCCTACAGCAGGAGACAGACCCATCCCTACAGCAGACAGACCCACCCGTACAGCAGGCAGATTACCCTACAGCAGGGAGTCAGACCCCCCTACAGCAGGCAGACCCACCCCTACAGCAAGCAGACCCACCCCAGCAGCAGGCTGACCCACCTCTACAGCAAGCAGACCCACCCCTACAGCAGGCTGACCCACCCCTACAGAAGGCAGACCCACCCATACAGCAGGCAGACCCCCCCTACAGCAGGCAGACCCACTCCTACAGCAGAAAGACCTATCCCTACAGCAGAGAGTCAGACCCACCCCCTACAGCAGGCAGACCCACCCCCTACAGCAGGCTGACCCACCCCTACATCAGGCAGACCCACCCCTACATTAGGCAGACCCACCCCTACAGCAGGCAGACCCACCCCCTACATTAGGCAGACCCACTACTACAGCAGGCAGACCCACCCCCTACAGCAGGCTGACCCACCCCTACAGCAGGCAGACCCACCCCTAAAGCAGGCTGACCCACCCCTACATCAGGCAGACCCACCCTACAGCAGGCTGACCCACCCCTACAGAAGGCAGACCCACCCATACAGCAGGCAGACCCATCCCTACAGCAGACATTTACATTACATTTACAATTTGACATTTTAGTCATTTAGCAGACGCTCTTATCCAGAGCGACTTACAGTTAGTGAGTGCAGGAGGCAGACCCACCCACAGCAGGGAGGCAGACCCACCCCTACAGCAGGGAGGCAGACCCACCCCTACAGCAGGGAGGCAGACCCACCCCTACAGCAGGGAGGCAGACCCACTCCTACAGCAGGCAGACCTACCCCTACAGCAGGGAGTCAGACCCACCCCTACAGCAGGCAGACCCATCCCTACAGCAGGCTGACTCACCCCTACATCAGGCAGACCCACCAGTACATTAGGCAGATCCACCCCTACAGCAGGCAGACCCACCCCTACATTAGGCAGAACCAACACTACAGCAGGCTGACCCACCCCTACATCAGGCTGACCCACCCCTACATCAGGCAGACCCACCCCTACATCAGGCAGACCCACCCCTACAGCAGGCAGACCCACCCCTACAGCAGGCAGACCCACCCCTACAGCAGGCAGACCCTCCACTACAGCAGGCAGACCCACCCCTATAGCAGACAGAACCACCCCTACAGCAGACAGAACCACCCCTACAGCAGGCTGACCCACCCCTACAGCAGGCAGACCCACCCCCTAAAGCAGTCTGACTCCACTTCCCTACATCAGGCAGACCCACCCTACATCAGGCAGACCCACCCCACATTAGGCAGACCCACCCCCTACAGCAGGCAGACCAATCCCTACAGCAGACATTTACATTACATTTACATTTTACATTTTAGTCATTTAGCAGACGCTCTTATCCAGAGCGACTTACAGTTAGTGAGTGCATACATTATTATTTTATTTATTTATTTTTATGTTATATTTTTTATATATATTTCAAAAAATATACTGGCCCCCCATGGGAATCAAACCCACAACCCTGGCGTTGCAAACGCCATGCTCTACCAACTGAGCTACATCCCTGACGGCCATTCCTTCCCCTACCCTGGACGACGCTAGGCCAATTGTGCGCCGTCCCATGGAACTCCCGGTCGCGGCCAGCTACGACAGAGCCTGGATTCGAACCAGGATCTCTAGTGGCACAGCTAGCACTGCGATGCAGTGCCTTAGACCACTGAGCCACTTGGGAGCAGGGAGCAGGGAGGCAGACCCACCCCTACAGCAGGCAGACCCACCCCTACAGCAGGGAGGCAGATCGACCCCTACAGCAGGGAGGCAGACCCATCCTTACAGCAAGCAGACCCACCCCTACAGCAGGCAGACCCATCCCTACAGCAGGCAGACCCACCCCTACAGCAGGCAGACCAACCCCTACATTAGGCAGACCCACCCCTACAGCAGGCAAACCCACCCCTACAGCAGGCAGACCCCCCTCCCTACAGCAGACAGACCCACCCGTACAGCAGGCAGATCCAACCCTACAGCAGGGAGTCAGATCTACCCCTACAGCAGGGAGTCAGACCCACCCCTACAGCAGGGAGTCAGACCCACCCCTACAGCAGGGAGTCAGACCCACCCCTACAGCAGGCAGACCCATCCCTACAGCAGGCAGACCCATCCCTAAAGCAGGCAGACCCACCCCTACAGCAGGCAGACCAACCCCTACAGCAGGGAGGCATACCTTTACAGCAGGCAGACCCACCCCTACAGCAGGCAGACCCACCACTAAAGCAGGCAGACCCACCCCCTACAGCAGGCAGACCCACACCTACAGCAGGCAGACTCACCCCTACATTAGGCAGACCCACTACAGCAGGCTGACCCACCACCACAGCAGGCAGACCCAACCCCTACAGCAGGCTGACCCACCACTACAGCAGGCTGACCCACCCCTACAGCAGGCAGACCCACCCCTACAGCAGGCAGTCCCACCCCTACAGCAGATGGACCCACCCCCTGCAGCAGGCAGACCCACCCCTGCAACAGACAGACCCACCCCTACAGCAGGGAGACAGACCCACCCCTACAGCAAGGAGAGACAGACCCACCCCTACAGCAGGGAGACAGACCCACCCCTACAGCAGGGAGACAGACCCATCCCTACAGCAGACAGACCCACCCGTACAGCAGGCAGATTACCCCTACAGCAGGGAGTCAGACCCCCCCTACAGCAGGCAGACCCACCCCTGCAGCAGGCTGACCCACCTCTACAGCAAGCAGACCCACCCCTACAGCAGGCTGACCCACCCCTACAAAAGGCAGACCCACCCATACAGCAGGCAGACCCCCCCTACAGCAGGCAGACCCACTCCTACAGCAGAAAGACCTATCCCTACAGCAGAGAGTCAGACCCACCCCTACAGCAGGCAGACCCACCCCTACAGCAGGCTGACCCACCCCTACATCAGGCAGACCCACCCCTACATTAGGCAGACCCACCCCTACAGCAGGCAGAACCACCCCTACATTAGGCAGACCCACTACTACAGCAGGCAGACCCACCCCTGCAACAGACAGACCCACCCCTACAGCAGGGAGACAGACCCACCCCTACAGCAAGGAGACAGACCCACCCCTACAGCAGGGAGACAGACCCACCCCCTACAGCAGGGAGACAGACCCATCCCTACAGCAGGCAGACCCACCCCCTACAGCAGGCAGACCCACCCCTACAGCAGGCAGACCCTCCACTACAGCAGGCAGACCCACCCCTATAGCAGACAGAACCACCCCTACAGCAGACAGAACCACCCCTACAGCAGGCAGATCCACCCCTACAGCAGGGAGTCAGACCCACCCCTACAGCAGGCAGACCCACCCCTACAGCAGACAGACCCACCCCTACAGCAGGCTGACCCACCCCTACAGCAGGCAGACCCACCCCTAAAGCAGGCAGACCCAACCCTACAGCAGACAGACCCACCCCTACAGCAGGCTGACCCACCCCTACAGCAGGCAGACCCACCCCTAAAGCAGTCTGACCCACCCCTACATCAGGCAGACCCACCCCTACATCAGGCAGACCCACCCCTACATTAGGCAGACCCACCCCTACAGCAGGCAGACCAATCCCTACAGCAGACATTTACATTACATTTACATTTTACATTTTAGTCATTTAGCAGACGCTCTTATCCAGAGCGACTTACAGTTAGTGAGTGCATACATTATTATTTTATTTATTTATTTTTATGTTATATTTTTTTATATATATTTCAAAAATATACTGGCCCCCATGGGAATCAAACCCACAACCCTGGCGTTGCAAACGCCATGCTCTACCAACTGAGCTACATCCCTGACGGCCATTCCTTCCCCTACCCTGGACGACGCTAGGCCAATTGTGCGCCGTCCCATGGAACTCCCGGTCGCGGCCAGCTACGACAGAGCCTGGATTCGAACCAGGATCTCTAGTGGCACAGCTAGCACTGCGATGCAGTGCCTTAGACCACTGAGCCACTTGGGAGCAGGGAGCAGGGAGGCAGACCCACCCCCTACAGCAGGCAGACCCACCCCACAGCAGGGAGGCAGATCGACCCCCTACAGCAGGGAGGCAGACCCATCCTTACAGCAAGCAGACCCACCCCTACAGCAGGCAGACCCATCCCTACAGCAGGCAGACCCACCCCTACAGCAGGCAGACCAACCCCTACATTAGGCAGACCCACCCCTACAGCAGGCAAACCCCACCCCTACAGCAGGCAGACCCTCCCACAGCAGACAGACCCACCCGTACAGCAGGCAGATCCAACCCTACAGCAGGGAGTCAGATCTACCCCTACAGCAGGGAGTCAGACCCACCCCTACAGCAGGGAGTCAGACCCACCCCTACAGCAGGGAGTCAGACCCACCCCTACAGCAGGCAGACCCATCCCTACATCAGGCAGACCCATCCCTAAAGCAGGCAGACCCACCCCACAGCAGGCAGACCCACCCCTACAGCAGGGAGGCATACCTTTACAGCAGGCAGACCCACCCCTACAGCAGGCAGACCCACCACTAAAGCAGGCAGACCCACCCCTACAGCAGGCAGACCCACACCTACAGCAGGCAGACCCACCCCTACATTAGGCAGACCCACCCCTACAGCAGGCTGACCCACCACTACAGCAGGCAGACCCAACCCCTACAGCAGGCTGACCCACCACTACAGCAGGCTGACCCACCCCTACAGCAGGCAGACCCACCCCTACAGCAGGCAGTCCCACCCCTACAGCAGATAGACCCACCCCTGCAGCAGGCAGACCCACCCCTGCAACAGACAGACCCACCCCTACAGCAGGGAGACAGACCCACCCCTACAGCAAGGAGACAGACCCACCCCTACAGCAGGGAGACAGACCCACCCCTACAGCAGGGAGACAGACCCATCCCTACAGCAGACAGACCCACCCGTACAGCAGGCAGAGATTACCCCCTACAGCAGGGAGTCAGACCCCCTACAGCAGGCAGACCCACCCCCTGCAGCAGGCTGACCCACCTCTACAGCAAGCAGACCCACCCCTACAGCAGGCTGACCCACCCCTACAAAAGGCAGACCCACCCATACAGCAGGCAGACCCCCCCTACAGCAGGCAGACCCACTCCTACAGCAGAAAGACCTATCCCTACAGCAGAGAGTCAGACCCACCCCTACAGCAGGCAGACCCACCCCTACAGCAGGCTGACCCACCCCCTACATCAGGCAGACCCACCCCTACATTAGGCAGACCCACCCCTACAGCAGGCAGAACCACCCCTACATTAGGCAGACCCACTACTACAGCAGGCAGACCCACCCCTGCAACAGACAGACCCACCCCTACAGCAGGGAGACAGACCCACCCCTACAGCAAGGAGACAGACCCACCCCTACAGCAGGGAGACAGACCCACCCCTACAGCAGGGAGACAGACCCATCCCTACAGCAGACAGACCCACCCGTACAGCAGGCAGATTACCCCTACAGCAGGGAGTCAGACCCCCCCCACAGCAGGCAGACCCACCCCTACAGCAAGCAGACCCACCCCTGCAGCAGGCTGACCCACCTCTACAGCAAGCAGACCCACCCCTACAGCAGGCTGACCCACCCCTACAAAAGGCAGACCCACCCATACAGCAGGCAGACCCCCCCTACAGCAGGCAGACCCACTCCTACAGCAGAAAGACCTATCCCTACAGCAGAGAGTCAGACCCACCCCTACAGCAGGCAGACCCACCCCTACAGCAGGCTGACCCACCCCTACATCAGGCAGACCCACCCCTACATTAGGCAGACCCACCCCTACAGCAGGCAGACCCACCCCTACATTAGGCAGACCCACTACTACAGCAGGCAGACCCACCACTACAGCAGGCAGATCCACCCCTACAGCAGGGAGTCAGACCCACCCCTACAGCAGACAGACGCACCCCTGCAGAAGTCTGACCCACCCCTACAGCAGGCAGACCCACCCCTAAAGCAGGCTGACCCATCACTACATCAGGCAGACCCACCCCTACATTAGGCAGACCCACCCCTACATTAGGCAGACCCACCCCTACATTAGACTGACCCACCACTACATCAGGCTGACCTACCCCTACAGCAGGCAGACCCCACCCTTACAGCATGCAGACCCACCCCTACAGCAGGCAGACCCACCCCTGCAACAGACAGACCCACCCCTACAGCAGGGAGACAGACCCACCCCTACAGCAGGGAGACAGACCCACCCCTACAGCAGGGAGACAGACCCATCCCTACAGCAGACAGACCCACCCATACAGCAGGCAGATTACCCCTACAGCAAGGAGTCAGACCCCCCCCCTACAGCAGGCAGACCCACACCTACAGCAAGCAGACCCACCCCCTGCAGCAGGCTGACCCGCCTCTACAGCAAGCAGACCCACCCCTACAGCAGGCTGACCCACCCCTACAGAAGGCAGACCCACCCATACAGCAGGCAGACCCACTCCTACAGCAGACAGACCTACCCCTACAGCGGAGAGTCAGACCCACCCCTACAGCAGGCTGACCCACCCCTACATCAGGCAGACCCACCCCTACATTAGGCAGACCCACCCCTACAGCAGGCAGACCCACCCCTACATTAGGCAGACCCACCACTACAGCAGGCAGACCCACCACTACAGCAGGGAGACCCACCACTACAGCAGGCAGACCCACCACTACAGCAGGCTGACCCACCCCTACATTAGGCAGACCAACCCCTACAGCAGGCAGACCCACCTCTACAGCAGACAGACCCACCCCTACAGCAGGCAGATCCACCCCTACAGCAGGGAGTCAGACCCACCCCTACAGCAGACAGACCCACCCCTGCAGAAGGCTGGCCCACCCCTACAGCAGGCAGACCCACCCCTAAAGTAGGCTGACCCATCCCCTACATCAGGCAGACCCACCCCTACATTAGGCAGACCCACCCCTCATTAGGCTGACCCACCACTACATCAGGCTGACCCACCCCTACAGCAGGCAGACCCCACCCTTACAGCATGCAGACCCACCCCCTACAGCAGGCAGACCCACCCCTACAGCAGGCAGACCCACCCCTACAGCAGGCAGACCCACCCCTACAGCAGGCAGGCCCACACTGCAACAGACAGACCCACCCCCTACAGCAGGCAGACCAACCCTCACAGCAGGGAGGCAGACCTTTACAGCAGGCAGACCCACCCCTACATTAGGAAGACCCACCCCTACAGCAGGCAGACCCACCCCTACAGCAGGCAGACCCACCCCTACAGCAGGCTGACCCAACCCTAAAGCAGGCTGACCCACCCCTATATAAGGCTGACCCACCCCTACATCAGGCTGACCCTCCCTTACAACAGGCAGACACCACCCCTACAGCAGGCAGACCCACCCCTACAGCAGGCAGACCCACATCTACAGCAGGCAGACCCACCCCTTCAGCAGTCTGACACACCTCTACAGCAGGCTGACCCACCTCTACAGCAGGCAGACCCACCCCTACAGCAAGCAGACCCACCCCTGCAGCAGGCTGACCCACCTCTACAGCAAGCAGACCCACCCCTACAGCAGGCTGACCCACCCCTATATAAGGCTGACCCACCCCTACATCAGGCTGACCCACCCTTACAACAGGCAGACACCACCCCTACAGCAGGCAGACCCACCCCTACAGCAGGCAGACCCACATCTACAGCAGGCAGACCCACCCCTTCAGCAGTCTGACACACCTCTACAGCAGGCTGACCCACCTCTACAGCAGGCAGACCCACCTCTACAGCAAGCAGACCCACCCCTACAGCAGGCAGACCAACCCCTACAGCAGGGAGGCAGACCTTTACAGCAGGCAGACCCACCCCTACATTAGGCAGACCCACCCCTACAGCAGGCAGACCCACCCCTACAGCAGGCAGACCCACCCCTACAGCAGGCTGACCCAACCCTAAAGCAGGCTGACCCACCCCTATATAAGGCTGACCCACCCCTACATCAGGCTGACCCACCCTTACAACAGGCAGACACCACCCCTACAGCAGGCAGACCCACCCCTACAGCAGGCAGACCCACATCTACAGCAGGCAGACCCACCCCTTCAGCAGTCTGACACACCTCTACAGCAGGCTGACCCACCTCTACAGCAGGCAGACCCACCCCTACAGCAAGCAGACCCACCCTTGCAGCAGGCTGACCCACCTCTACAGCAAGCAGACCCACCCCTACAGCAGGCAGACCCAACCCTGCAGCAGGCTGACCCACCTCTACAGCAGGCTGACCCAACCGTACAGCAGGCAGACCCAACCGTACAGCAGGCAGACCCACCCCTGCAGCAGGCTGACCCACCCCTGCAGCAGGCTGACCCACCTCTACAACAGGCAGACCCACCTCTACAGCAGGCTGTCTGTAATATCATTATACCTGGTTTCAGTGCATTGGGGGAGAGTATGGGCCAGACAGCTGGCAACACGGTCACCCACAGAGAAGAAGAGAGGGAGAGAAGAGGAGAGGGAATGAAGGAGAGAGGGAGAGAAGAAGAGAGGGATAGAAGGAGAGAGGGAGAGAAGAAGAGAGGGAGAGAAGGGGAGAGGGAGAGATGGAGAGAGGGAGAGAAGAGGAGAGGGAGAGAAGAAGAGAAAGGTATGTGTGAACACAACAAAACAAACCCTAAGGCCCAGAAACAGAGGAGCAGCAGTCAAGATAACGAGACCAATGTTGATGAATATAACAATTTACTCACTAAACATCATAACCTCTCTCTCTCTCTCTCTCTCTCTCTCTCTCGCTCTCTCTATCTCTCTCAAACACACACACTTGTTCCCCCTCTCTCTCTCTCTTCCACTTCTCTCTCCCTCCCTGAGTGAAAACACCTTTCTAACCAGCTCAGGGGTTAATGAGAATGAGGCAGATTAATGTAGAATGTTTGTTTGGAGAGAAAAGGGCCTTTTACGTAGCCCTCTTTGGGAGGCACGCAGGAGTGTGTGAGTGTTGTGTTAGCTTTCTCCCGCCACCATTGTGTGTGTGTGTGTGTGTGTGTGTGACTGACTGAGTGTGTATGATTATGTATAGGTTGATGCCTATTGAACACTGCAACTGATTCCACCCACTTGAAAACAACAGCAGGTCCACTTGTGTTTATGTCACAACACTCAACATAATGTAGGAGGCAGCCAATACACTAACAATACGCTGATGAATTCAATACACTAAACAAAGGCAGATTTACAGTGTAGTACTGCATGCTGTTAAATACACCTTTTTATTATACCAGCTCCACTCCACCTCACTCTAACACTCATAATGCAGTGGGAAGTGTGTGTGTAGCTCATTTGACCTAAATTGAAAAAAAAATGTCTTGGGGGGGGACATAAAAGACTGTAAAAACACCAGGAAATCACCTACAAGTGATTTTAATTGAAGAAATCTGTTCCCAAGATTTCTCACACATAATAGTGTGACACGTGATCGTATACAAATATAAGCAAGGTTTAAAATTATTATGTTTTAGTCAAACATTATATCTGTTTGGGATTCTTACGGTCAATTTGCAGTCTACAAATTATTTGTAATTATACTGAATAAATATATAAACGCAACATGTAAAGTGTTGGTCCCATGTTTCATGAGCTGAAATAAAAAATCCCAGAAATGTTTTCATACGCACAGAAAACATATTTCTCTCAAATGTTGTGCACACATTTGTTTACATCCCTGTTAGTGAGCATTTCTCCTTTGCCAAGATAATCCATCAACCTGACAGGTGTGGCATATCAAGAAGCTGATTAAACAGCATGATCATTACAAAGGTGCACCTTGTGCTGGAGACAATACAAGGCCACTCTAAAATGTGCAGCTTTGTCAAAACAACACAATGCCACAGATGTCTCAAGTTTTTGCAGTATTAGCCTTATATTTAGCCTTACATTTAGCTAATGAATGATAGGTTATGCATAATAAGCTTCTAACTTATAGCCTCTGTCTCTTGCGCCTTCTGTATCTAATTCTAATCCTATATTATTCAAGGATGTCATTAGAATGATGAAGATAAGGACAACAAAACGTATTTCATTGAACTGTTGAAAGCGAGGAAGGAAGCTACAATAGAGAGAAAGAGGAGGTATACAGTATATTACAAAATTTAAATCAAATTGGCTAGCCTATACTTGTAACTTTGTAGGCCGCATGTGCTGCACCAGAATCACATGTTCTCTTCTGCTTTACCATGGTTTGAACGATGTGCATAATTCCAGTCCATATAATACAGTATAATACAATACAGTACAGTAATACAGTTCACACTCAAAAAGATGTCTGGAGCTTGTTTCATTTATTTATAGCTAGCTACATCTATAGCCTTTTATGTTTATCTGTCCTGCGTAATGTGCAGTAGCTGTATTGGATAACAATCATTTGGGCTTGGGCTCATAAATTTTTTTTAATGTAGGGCTCATAAAATGTATTTAATCAGGCTCAGGTTGCATCAGGCTTGCGTTTTCAATCAAAGCTCTAATAAAATCCAGGCATAAGTCTATTTATATGCTTTATAATGCTTTTGAATGGCACTTCCGGTTTTGGCAGGAAATACCGGGTTACCCAGGAGAAAAGTGATTTATTCTCAGGTTGGAACATTTGACAGCATCAGGTGTGTTTGTCTGAGAGGACAGAATCAGGTGTGTATGGCTGAGAGGACAGAATCAGGTGTGTTTGGCTGAGAGGACAGAATCAGGTGTGTAGGTCTGAGAGGACAGAATCAGGTGTGTTTGGCTGAGAGGACATAATCAGGTGTGTAGGTCTGAGAGGACAGAATCAGGTGTGTATGGCTGAGAGGACAGAATCAGGTGTGTATGGCTGAGAGGACAGAATCAGGTGTGTATGGCTGAGAGGACAGAATCAGGTGTGTAGGTCTGAGAGGACAGAATCAGGTGTGTTTGTCTGAGAGGACAGAATCAGGTGTGTTTGGCTGAGAGGACAGAATCAGGTGTGTATGTCTGAGAGGACAGAATCAGGTGTGTATGGCTGAGAGGACAGAATCAGGTGTGTATGTCTGAGAGGACAGAATCAGGTGTGTATGGCTGAGAGGACAGAATCAGATGTGTATGGCTGTGTGTGTGTCAGGTGAGAGTGTACTGACTGTACGCAGAGTGTATGGAGGGCTCTCCTCTCATCTGCCTATGCACGTGTCCCCTGACTCCACTCCGGCTTTTTGGTTTAAGAGGGCCTGCAAAGCTGCTCTCTTAAGCCAGGCAGGGCAGGATTAAGGAGAGAGTGAGTCTTTCAACACAGTAAGCCACAGAGAGAGAGAGAGAGAGAGAGAGAGAGAGAGAGAGAGAGAGAGAGAGAGAGAGAGAGAGAGAGAGAGAGAGAGAGAGAGAGAGAGAGAGAGAGAGAGAGAGAACGAGAGCGAGAGCGAGAGCGATGTGCTTCAGAGATCCCATCATGTATGCATTGAAAAATTCTCCCTCAATGCAATTATTAAACAAAGCGCGGCCTTCCGGCAGGAGAGAAAGGGGGAGAGAGAGGAGGAGAGAGAGAGAAAAAGAAGAGGAGAAAAGAGGAGAGGATTAACACATTGGGTAGTCGGCATGGCGTAACATAGGCAACAATGTTACACACTGCTGTATGCTGGTCCAGGTCCCTGGAGTCATGGCTGATTGAGAGAGCCTCCCCCTGGCCTACCCTGGTCCCTGGAGTCATGGCTGATTCAGAGATCCTCCCCCTGGCCTACCCTGGTCCCTGGAGTCATGGCTGATTCAGAGAGCCTCCCCCTGGCCTCCCCTGGTCCCTGGAGTCATGACTGATTCAGAGAGCCTCCCCCTGGCCTACCCTGGTCACTGGAGTCATGGCTGATTCAGAGAGCCTCCCCCTGGCCTACCCTGGTCCCTGGAGTCATGGCTGATTCAAAGAGCCTCCCCCTGGCCTACCCTGGTCCCTGGAGTCATGGCTGATTCAGAGAGCCTCCCCTGGCCTACCCTGGTCCCTGGAGTCATGGCTGGATTCAGAGAGCCTCCCCTGGCCTACCCTGGTCCCTGGAGTCATGGCTGATTCAGAGAGCCTCCCCTGGCCTACTCCTGGTCCCGGACAGCGCCCCCTGGCCCCCATGGTCCCTTAGAGAGAGCCTGGAAAAAGGGTCAATGCAGGTAGTTAAACAGTTAACCAAATAGCTACCAGGACTACCTAGTAAGCAGTCTTATGGCTTGGGGGTAGAAGCTGTTCAGGGTCCTATTGGTTCCAGACTTGGTGCATTGGTACTGCTTGCTGTGCTGTAACGAGAGAGAATCAGTCTATGACTTGAGTGGCTGGAGTCTGACAATTTCTAGGGCCTTCCTCTGACACCCGCCTGGTATAGGGGTCCTGGATGGCAGGGAGTCGGCCCTCAGTGAAGCACTGGGTCGCGTGCACTACCTCGGTATTGCTTGAGGTCGGATGCCAGGCAGTTGCCATACCCAAGCGGTGATGTGAGCCATTCAAGATGCTCTCATTGCTGCAGCTGTAGAACATTTGGAGGATCTGAGGGCCCATACCAAATATTTTCAGCCTCCTGAGGGGGAAGAGGCGTTGTCGTGCCCCTCACGACTGTGATGGTGTGTGTGGACCACAATAGATCGTAGTGATGTGGACACCGAGGAATTACTTGACCCACCCACTACAGCCCTGTCGATGTGGATGGGGGGGTGCTCGGCTTTCCATTTCAATCTCCATGCAATCAATCCATGCAACAACGCATCAGCCCTTTTTGTCTTGCTGATGTTGAGGGAGAGGTTGTTGTCCTGTAAGCTTGGGAGATACCGTTTATACCGTATACCAGGGTTTTTTGAAATACCGACTGCTTACAGTTAAATACAACTATAAGAAATCTAAGATATGTCAAAAAAATTATATCCAGCTCAAGGCTCCAGCAATGCATTTGATTGGCTAACTTGCTAGCTAAGTGGCTAGATGTCAAGCTTCTTAGTTACAGCAGAGACATTCAATCACCTCCTGGATCAAGATCCCTATTGCCTAAATAGTTTTGTGCGTCAACTTAATAACAAATTAATTAATAGCAACCCTTGTGTGCCCATTTGGTAACACCGTATACCCCGGTATGGTACAGAAATGATGGTATGAAGTTATGAAAATCTGGATACCGCTCAACCCCAATGTCTTGACAACACTGCCAGGTCTCAGACCTCCCTATAGGCTGTCTCATCGTCGTCGGTGATCAGGCCTACCACCATCGTGTTGTCGGCAAACTTAATGATGGTGTTGGACCCTCAGGTGTGCGCGGCCACACAGTCGTGGGTGAACAGGGATCAGGAAAGCGACCAACACACAGACACCTGAGGGTCCCCCATGTTGAGGGTCAGCGGGGCGGATGTGTTGTTGCTTACCCTCACCACCTGGGGGCGGTCCAGGATCCAGTTACAGAGGGAGGTATTCAGTCACAGGATCCTTAGCTTAGTGATGAGCTTTGAGGGGACTATGGTGTTAAACGCTGAGCTGTAGTCAATGAATAGCATTTTCACATAGGCTTTCCTCATGTCCAGGTGGGAAAGGGCAGTGTGGAGTGAAATAGAGATTGCGTCATTTATGGATCTGTTAGGGCGGTATGCGACTAGGAGTAGGTCCAGGGTGTCTGGTATGATGGTGTTGATGTGAGGCATGACCAGACTTTCAAAGCATTCCATGGCTACAGATGTGAGTGCTACGGGGAAATAGTCATTTAGATAGGTTACCTTGGCGTTCTTGGGCACATGGACTATGGTTGTCTGCTTGAAACATGTAGGTATTACAGACTGGGTCAGGGAGAGGTTGAAAATGTTGTCAGCTGGTCAGCACATACTCTGAGTACGCGTCCTGGTAATCCATCTGGCCCCGTGGCCTTGTGAATGTTAACCTTATTTAAAGGTCTTACCACATCGGATACTGGAGAGTGTGATCACACAGTCATCATGAACAGCGGGGGTGCTCTCACGCATGGTTCAGTGTTGGTTGCCTGAAGCACTGGGCAGCCCACGGCTGGGTTTCCCTTTGTAATCCGTGATAGCTTGCAAGCTCTGACACATTCGACGAGTCGCTAGAGCAGGCGTAGTAGAATTACATCTTAGTACTGTAATGAAGCATTGCCGGTTTGATGGTTCATCGGAGGGCTGAGGCGTGAATTTCTATAGGTGGCATCTCTAGCCTTTAGCTCAGTGCAGATGTTGCCTTTAATCCATGGCTTCTGGTTGGGATATGTACGTATGGTCACTACGGGGACGACGTCTGATACACTTATTAATGAAGTCATGACTGACATGGTAAATCTGATAAAGAGAGCCTGTGTGTGTATGTGTTTGCATTTGTAAGAGAGCACTGAGCTCCTGAACCTACAGACAGTCCTGACCCTACAGACAGTCCTGACCCTACAGACAGTCCTGACAATACAGACAGTCCTGACCAAAAAATCCGACCCTACAGACAGTCCTGACACTACAGACAGTCCTGGCAATACAGACAGTCCTGGACCCACAGACAGTCCTGACACTACAGACAGTCCTGACCCTACAGACAGTCCTGACCCTACAGACAGTCCTGACAATACAGACAGTCCTGACCCTACAGACAGTCCTGACCCTACAGACAGTCCTGACCCTACAGACAGTCCTGACCCTACAGACAGTCCTGACCCTACAGACAGTCCTGACAATACAGACAGTCCTGACCCTACAGACAGTCCTGACAATACAGTCTACAGACAGTACCCAACAGACAGTCATGACACTACAGACGGTCCTGACCCTATAGTTTACAGACCCTACAGACAGTCCCTGAATGTGAGACGCACAACAATAGTCAATTAAGGTTCCACATGCAACAATAGAGAAGGGGTGATGCACTACCTGCTGGGACAGACCCTACCTGCTGGGAGAGACCTTACCTGCTGGGACAGACCCTACCTGCTGGGACAGACCTTACCTGCTGGGACAGACCTTACCTGCTGGGACAGACCTTTCCTGCTGGGACAGACACTACCTGCTGGGACAGACCCTACCTGCTGGGACAGACACCACCTGCTGGGACAGACTACCCTGCTGGGGCAGACACTACCCGCGGGACAGACCCACCTGCTGGGACAGACACTCACCTGCTGGGACAGACCACCTGCTGGGACAGACCCCACCTGCTGGGACAGACACTCACCTGGGCTGGGACAGACACTCCCTGCTGGGACAGACCCTACCTGCTGGGACAGACACTCACCTGCTGGGACAGACACACCTCTGGGACAACACTACCTGTGCGACAGACACCACCGCCACCTGCTGGGACAGACACTACCTGCCACCACCGGGACAGACACACCTGCCACCTGCTGGGACAGACACCACCTGGGCTGGGACAGACACTACCTGCTACCTGCTGGGACAGACTGTACCTGCTGGGACGATCCTACCTGCTGGGACAGACACTACCTGCTTGGACAGACACCACCTGCTGGGAAAAAAATAATACATTCTACCTGCTGGGACAGACACTAAATTCTGCTACATACTCTACTTCTACCTGTTGGGATAGACACTACCTGCTGGAACACACACACCTTCTACCCTACTGGGACAAACACCACCCGCTGGGACAAACACTCACCCACTGGGACAAACACTCACCTCTGGGACAGACACTACCTTCTGGGACAGACACTACCTGCTGGGACAGACACTACCTTCTGGGACAGACTCTACCTTCTGGGACAGACACTACCTTCTGGGACAGACACTACCTTCTGGGACAGACTCAACCTTCTGGGACAGACACTACCTGCTGGGACAGACTCTACCTTCTAGGACAGACACTAACTGCTGGGACAGACTCTACCTTCTGGGACAGACACTACCTGCTGGGACAGACACTACCTGCTGCGACAGACACTCCATGCTGGGACAGACACTACCTTCTGGGACAGACACTACCTTCTGGGACAGACACTACCTTCTGGGACAGACACTACCTGCTGGGACAGACCCTACCTTCTAGGACAGACCCTACCTGCTGGGACAAAAACTACCTGCTAGGACAGACCCTACCTGCTAGGACAGACCCTATGTGCTGGGACAGACCCTACCTGCTAGGACAAAAACTACCTTCTGGGACAGACCCTACCTGCTAGGACAGACCCTACCTGCTGGGACAAAAACTACCTGCTAGGACAGACCCTACCTGCTAGGACAGACCCTACGTGCTGGGACAGACCCTACCTGCTAGGACAAAAACTACCTTCTGGGACAGACCTTACCTGCTGGGACAGACACTACCTGCTGGGACAGACACTACCTGCTGGGACAGACACTTCCGGCTGGGACAGACACTACCTGCTAGGACAGACACTACCTGCTGTGAAAAACACTACCTGCTGTGACAGACCCAACTTGCTGGGACAGACACTACCTGCTTGGAGAAAACACTAACTTCTACCTGCTGGGACAGACACTACATTTTATCTTCTGGGACAAACACTACCTACTGGGACAAAAACTACCTTCTGGGACAGACACTACCTTCTGGGACAGACACTACCTTCTGAGACAAACACTACCTACTGGGACAGACACTACCTGCTGGGACAGACACTACCTACTGGGACAGACACTACCTACTGGGACAGACACTACCTGCTGGGACAGACCCTACCTTCTAGGACAGACCCTAAGTGCTGGGACAGACCCTACCTGCTAGGACAGACCCTACCTGCTGGGACAAAAACTACCTGTTAGGACAGACCCTACCTGCTAGGACAGACCCTACCTGCTGGGACAGACACTACCTGCTAGGACAGACACTACTTGCTGTGAAAAACACTACCTGCTGTGACAGACCCAACTTGCTGGGACAGACACTACCTGCTGGGACAGACACTACCTGCAGGGACAAACACTACCTACTGGGACAGACACTACCTTCTGGGACAGACACTACCTTCTGGGACAGACACTACCTTCTGGGACAGACACTACCTGTACACCTATAGTGTGTGACTGTGAATCCACAAAAGCCTCCTGAATTACAGGAGTTTTTGTTCTACCTTGTTATTTTTAGTATTAAATTGTTATTGATAACTGCATTGTTAGGGATAGAGCTTGCAAGAAAGGCATTTCCATGTACTTGTGCATTAAAACTAGAGACAACACATACCTCTCCTTTCCCCAGGGTGTGGCCCTGGTCTGTCATTAACTCTTAGGGGTACAGGACAGGAAGAGTGTGTGTATAATGTGTGTGAGAGTTGTGTGAGGTGTGTGTGACCCTCCTGGCCCCGGAAAGCAATCCGTGCTAGTCAATGGGAAGTGACATCCCCATGAACCAGACACTGTTTGGCCCTCCAGCCTCACCATCCGGCCCCGGGGAGGGGGGAGGAGGGGGGCCGGGAAGGGTGTAGGTGCCTATACTCCAACAGGAACTGGACATTCCTGAGAGAAAAAGACCAGTGGCATTTGGAAGGAGTGGCAAGCCAGAAGGGAACAACTTTACACTAGAAAGCAGCAACACATTGTCTCCCTAAAGAAACACTGTGGCAAGGTGGCGGACGGGGAGCAGCTTTCCTCTCCTGCCTTTTCTCTGTCTCACTCCCAAAATGAATTAATGCTGTAAACATTTTATATTTGTATAGAATAATGGCATGTGTGTATGGAGTATTGTTGTGGAGAGCATCGCATTATAATACTGCAGGAGGGAATAGTCCAGCGGAGTGCATAAATAGGTGTGTGTGTGTGTGTGTGTGTGTGTGTGTGTGTGTGTGTGTGTGTGTGTGTGTGTGTGTGTGTGTGTGTGTGTGTGTGAGTGCGTGCGTGCGTGCGTGCCTACACAGAGCATGACTACTTTCATACAGTTGTACTGTACACGACCCAACTCCTATCTACACAGTAATATCTGTGTTGATATAACGTTGATTGATACAGTGCCTTGCAAAAGTATTCATCCCCCTTGGTGTTTTTCCTATTTTGTTGCATTACAACCTGTAATTTAAATGGATTTTTATTTGGATTTCATGTAATGGACATACACAAAATAGTCAAAATTGGTGAAGTGAAATGAAAGAAATAACTTTTTTAAAAAGATTCTAAAAAATAAATAACGGAAAAGTGGTGTTTGCATATGTATTCATCCCCTTTGCTATGAAGCCCATAAATAAGATCTGGTGCAACCAATTACCTTCAGAAGTCACATAATTAGTTAAATAAAGTCCACCTGTGTGCAATCTACATGTCACATGATCTCAGTGTATATACACTGTCTGGAAAGGCCCCGAGGCCTGCAACACCACTAAGCAAGGGGCACCACCAAGCAAGCAGCACCATGAAGACCAAGGAGCTCTCCAAACAGGTCAGGGACAAAGTTGTGGAGAAGTACAGATCAGGGTTGGGTTATAAAAAAATATCTAAAACTTTGAACATCCAACGGAGCACCATTAAATCCATTATAAAAAAATGGCACCACAACAAACCTGCCAAGAGAGGGCTGCCCACCAAAACTCACGGACCAGGCAAGGAGGGCATTTATCAGAGAGGCAACAAAGAGACCAAAGATAACCCTAATGGAGCTGCAAAGCTCCACAGCGGAGATTGGAGTATCTCTCCGTAGGACCACTTTAAGCCGTACACTCCACAGACCTGGGCTTTACGGAAGAGTGGCCTGAAAAACCCATTGCTTAAAGAAAAAATAAGCAAACACATTTGGTGTTCGCCAAAAGGCATGTGGGAGACTCCCAAACATATGGAAGAACGTATTCTGGTCAGATGAGACAAAATTTAGCTTTTGGCCAACAAGGAAAACGCTATGTCTGGCGCAAACCCAACACCTCCATCATCACGAGAACACCATCCCCACAGTGAAGCATGGTGGTGACAGCATCATGCTGTGGGGATGTTTTTAATCGGCAGGGACTGGGAAACTGGTCAGAATTGAAGGAATGATGGATGGCGCTAAATACAGGGAAATTTTGAGGGAAACCTGTTTCAGTTTCCAGAGATTTGAGACTAGGGCGGAGGTTCACCTTCCAGCAGGACAATTACCATAAGCATACTGCTAAAGCAACACTTGAGTGGTTTAAAGGGAAACATTTAAATGTCTTGGAATGGCCTAGCTCAAAGCCCAGACCTCAATCCAATTGAGAATCTATGGTATGACTTAAAGATTGCTGTACACCAGCGGAACCCATCCAACTTGGAAGAAGCTGGAGCAGTTGTGCCTTGAAGAATGGGTAGAAATCTTAGTGGCTAGATGTGCCAGTTTATAGAGACATACCCCGAAGAGACTTGCAGCTGTAATTGCTGCAAAAGGTGGCTCTACAAAGTATTGACTTTGGGGGGGGTGAATAGTTGTGCACGCTCAAGTTTTCTGTTTTTCTGTTTTATTTCTTGTTTGTTTCACAATAAAAAATATTTTGCATCTTCAAAGTGGTAGGCATGTTGTGTAAATCAAATGATACAAACCCCCAAAAAAATCCATTTTAATTCCAGGTTGTAAGGCAACAAAATAGGAAAAATGCCAAGGGGGTGAATACTTTCTCAAGCCACTGTATCCCTCCGCCATGGAGTGATACTAATATATATATATATATATATATATATATATATATATATATATATATATATATATATATATATAAACAAGCCACAGTATAGGCCTAACCTCAGGTTACGATTGGGTGTTATCTGTGTGTTACATTTATTGACCTGGAACCTCTGAGCTGTAAGTTGCTGAAAGCCACCACTCCTTCTCTTCTCAGAGTCAACCTGAAACCCTGAGCGGAAAACACACACACACACACAGTCCCAGATTCTGGGGAAAGCCCCCGCCCATCTCCAGCCCAGAGTGCTGCTTTAGGGCACCCTCTAAACATATAAAAAGGTGAGGCACCACTAAAAGCCTGAATTTTTTTATTTTTTAATTTAACCTTTATTTAACCAGGTGTTTTAGTTGAGAACAAGTTCTCATTTACAACTGCGACCTGGCCAAGATAAAGCAAAGCAGTGCGATAAAAAACAACAACAACACAGAGTTGTATATGGGATAAACAAAACGCACAGTCAATAACACAATAGAAAATCTATATACTGTGTGTGCAAATGTAGTAAGTTATGGAGGTAAGGCAATAAACAGGCCATAGTGCAAAAATAATTACACTTTAGTATTAACACTGGAGGATAGATGTGCAGAAGATGATGTGCAAATAGAGATACTGGGGTGCAAATGAGCAAAATAAATAACAATGTAAATAACAATATGGGGATGAGGTAGTTGGGTGGCAATTACAGATGGGCTGTGTACAGGTGCAGTGATCGTAAACTGCTCTGACAACTGATGCTTAAAGATAGTGAGGGAGATAAATGTCTCCAGCTTCAGAGATTTTTGCAGTCTGTTCCAGTCATTTGCAGCAGAGAACTTGAAGGAATGGCGGCCAAAGGAGGTGTTGGCTTGGGGATGACCAGTGAGATATACCTGCTGGAACGCATACTACGGGTGAGTGTTGCTACGGTGACCAATGAGCTAAGATAAGGCGGGATTTGCCTAGAAGAGATTTATGATGACCTGGAGCCAGTGGGTTTGGCGCCGAATATGTAGTGAGGGCCAGCAACGAGAGCGTACAGGCCACAAGGGTGGGTAGTATATGGGGCTTTGGTGACAAAACGGATGGCACTGTGATAGACTACATCCAATTTGCTGAGTAGAGTGTTGGAAGCTATTTCGTAAATGACATCGCCGGAAGTCAAGGATCGGTAGGATAGTCCGCTTTACAAGGGCATGTTTAGCAGCATGAGTGAAGGAGGCTTTGCTGCGTAAATAGAAGCCGATTCTAGATTTAACTTTGGAGCTGCTGAATATTGCATTGCTGTAATGCCATTTTTAGGAGGGGGATAGATATGCAAACACCTTCCCTGATCTCCTGAGCCCGGGAATTAAGAGGGTGTTACAGGCAGACTAATTAGTTAAGAAAACCCCCATGTACCATCCTCCTCCAATCCATTTACCTAGCGCTCTCCTCCTCCAATCCATTTACCTACCTCTCTCTCCTCCTCCAATCCATTTACCTACCTCTCTCTCCCTCAATCCATTTGCACGTCTCTTCTCCTCCAATCCATTTACCTACCTCTCTCTCTCCCTCTTTCCATTAAAAATCCTCTAGCTGGAAAACATCTGTTATATATGCCCATTAATGTTCCATGTATCTATTTAGCCCATTAATGTTCCATGTATCTATTTAGCCCATTAATGTTCCATGTATCTACACAGCCCATTAGTGTTCCATGGAGCCATATTGCCGCATTACTGTACACAAACCGTTGAGCGAAGAGTTTAGATTATCAGCAGTATGCTGACTGACTCTGTTTCTCTATGTGTGGATGACCTTCCTATGTACGACCAACAACCTACTGATTTGAACACGTGTAACTCAAAAATCATATATGAATCACACACTGATTACATCAAGTTCAAGATGTGTCATCCATGTAGTAGTGGGGGGTGTGTGTGTGAATTGAGTGTTAAGCTCTCTGTATCAGTGTTAGTAGTCTGTGTGAATGACCCTGTCTCCCTGATGGCCCATCCCCAGTCGAAAGCTAAAGTCTGTGTATGTATAATGTCTCGGTCGGGGGCCTGGCTCTGTTGATTCGGCTGCCCTGAGGGGGCATGTCTGGGTAAGCGTCCCCGCTGAGTGGAGAGAGGGGGCCTCATCACAAGACGACCTGTTGTTTTACCTCTAACAGAAAAAACAGACAAATCAAATCATGTGATTATGCGCAGCGAGATCGCGGGCGCCCGTGGAGACAGAGCATTTCTGATGATGAAGGGGGGCTTCCATCAGGAAATCAGAGCGAATCAGAATAATTTGTCATTCTCACAGAGGGGGACAGTTGGGATCATCAGAGAGCATTATAAAACACACAAAGTCAAATATATATAGTCACATAGACACTGACACACATCATACACAATCACACCAATAATAACACACACAGGAAATCTACAGTTCTGGTTAGTTTTTCTGTAATATTGTAATTACACAGTAACTTGAGATCTTATTTATCTGGAATTCATTAGAAATAAACCACACTGGGCAACCGATGAGTAGTTACAGTACTGGAGTCATTTCTGATGAGTATATCTCTAAAACAATTCACCTCCGCAGCCCCTGCTAATGGGGCTGTGGGGCAGCTCTCTGGGAACTGTGGGCGGGATCTTGGAGGGCTGGGTGGCCTGGCTGGTTGGGAGCTTGGAGGGCTGGTGGCCTGGCGGTTGGGAGCTTGGGCCGGTTGGGATCTTGGAGGGCTGGTGGCCTGGCGGTTGGGGAGCTTGGGCCGGTGGATGATAGCTCGCTGATTCGGGTCCCCGTTTTGACCTTGCGGGAGATCTGTCGACGTGCCCTTGAGCAGGGCGCTGACACACAATACCCCCATAATGACAAAGCAAGAACAGGTAAATAAATGTTTGCTAATTTATTACAAATAAAAAACAGAAATATCACATTTACATAAGTATTCAGACCCTTTTACTCAGTACTTTGTTCAAGCACCTTTGGCAGCGGTTACAGCCTCGGCTTCTGGGGATGACTCCCACAAGCTTGGCACACCTGTATTTGGGGAGTTTATCCCATTCTTCTTGCAGATCCTCCACGCTCTGTCAGGTTGATGGGGAGCACCGCTGCACAGCTATTTCCAGGTCTCTCCAGAGTGTGTTCGACCGTGTTCAAGTCCAGGCTCTGGCTGGGCCAACTCAAGGTCATTCAGTGACTTGTCCCAAAGCCACTCCTGCGTTGTCTTGGCTGTGTGCTTAGGGTTGTTGTCCTGTTGGAAGGTGAACCATCGCCCCAGTGGGGTATTGTGTGTAGATTGATAAAATGTTTTATTTTTAATCAATTTTAGAATAAGGCTGTAAAGTAACAAAATTTGGAAAAAGTGAATACTTTTCAAATGCACTGTAGGGTATGGTAGAATAAAATGAAAAAAAACATCCAGGTTTTAAACAATTCAGTTTATGGATAAATAGTTTTAAAATGTTGCACTGGCCTTTCTCTCCTATCTGAACGAACCCTGTCTCAAATAGGCCTATGTCCACAGAATCAAGTCTTTAGATGTTAATGTTAATTATTCTACATTATATTTGTCAAACATGACTGGCGTTGGTCTACATATGTAATTGAAAGTCTCATTAAAATGTGGCTACATTTGCTGGCTGCCTCCCTCATGTCAGCATCGGTGTAGCCTATCACCTACACTTCGACATGTAGACTAATTATTTATGGACATTTCCAAACACTTACATCTTTCTAATCAATTGAATTGCCTATTTTGGTTAATGGCCTTGATGCCCTGGCAGATGGCCTTGGTGCCCTGGCAGATGGCCTTGGTGCCCTGGCAGATGGCCTTGGTGCCCTGGCAGATGGCTTTGTGCCCTGGCAGATGGCTTTGGTGCCCGGCAGATGGCTTTGGTGCCCTGGGCAGATGGCCTTGGTGCCCTGGAAGATGGCTTGGTGCCCTGGCAGATTGGGCACTCTCTGAAGGCCAAATGGCCTTGCCCCCAAAATCACGAATTTCCAGGTCTGATAACTGCATAGCAGCCTATGCCTACCAGGCAGAATCATGATTATTTGCATCAATCCAGTGGCACCTGAATTAAAGGTGCTACACAAAAATCTAATTTTCTCAGAATTCCCAAATGGTCCCTGATGTGGTTTAAGCATTTTTGTGGACTTAGAACATCCACTTTTGTTGTTTTTCAATAAAGAAAGTCATATTTTGAGAGCGAAAACCTGGGATAACTCACAGTCCTTGCTCCCCGCTTTTTGTGTTGTTGCTGTGTTATCGCTTTTGGTATCAAGTATCGCTTTTTATATTTTTATTCTGCCTCTAGAGGATTTAGCAGAAAAGAACACAACATTTTGAAATCTGCAATAAATACATTTTGCACTTAACAGTCTATTTTCTTTGCTGTTACAGTAAATCTATCAAAATCAATGTAAGAACACAAAGGCATGATCATTTCAAAGATGGCTAGTCATTATTAGCCTGGTTCTGCATGGAAATGCAGGTACATTATGGGACACAGGCCAGGTCATAAAAAGTTGTGCGACCACTTCATGTGCTGGTGCACATCAACTGAAAAGGTTAGTAGCACCAGTGCCACCAGTGGAAACAGTTAGTCTAGAACCCTGGAGTGTGTGGGTGTTTGAATGAGAATGATTAAATGACTCCCCTATGTATCGAAATATGTGCATACAGTGTAGGTGTGTGTGGGTGCACATGTGCACTTGCATGTGCACGTACTGGCATGTATACACGTGTGTGTGTGTGTGTGTGAGGGCTGGTAACTGTAGTGGTCAGTGTGTTTAAACAGACCGTTCCTGTGCATGGCAGTGGTAAGGTATAACCACTATGCTACTGCTCAGCCCCTATGGAATACAAATAGCCTAGAGACCACTCATGTCACTCAAACTAATGACTTTCGTCTCCCTAGCAATTTACATGAAATTCCACTATATAAAGCCAGAGGAAGAAACATTTGTGTGTGTTTCGGACATAAGGGCAACATGTCAGAGTGGTGTAGAGCAGTGTTATTCAAAGTCGGGGTCACGACCCTGCAGTCAGAGTTGGGGAGGAACTGATTACATGTAATCAGTTACATGTAATCTGATTTCCAAAAACGTTAACTGTAATCAGTTACCTTACCAGCAAAATATAATGGGATTATAGATACTTTTGAAAAACTAGATGATTACTTCTTGGATTACTTTTAAAGCCATGATTGAGAAAAAATACATTGACACCTTTGAGTTTTTCTCAATGACATTCAATTCAGCATGAAAAAAAGGTGTGTGTCAGAGACCACTATGATGACACACCAAATTATTTTGATGGATACTTTTTTTCTTCTTCTAGGGGTGCAGTGGGGTCACCAAATAAAAATATATAATATTAAGAGTACAGATTATTGTATGGGACAATATACAAATGTTTTTGAGAAATACATTTTGAAAGATGAGTAAATGTATTTATTGGTTTTCAAAATGTTAAAGAGAGAGATTCAAATTTGTTTATTTGTTGTAAAAATCAAAATATGCAGATTTTAAGGTTATGTCGTTAGATTTGAGGTGGGGTCGCCAGAAATTCTGGCAAAAAAACGTTTGAATACCACTGGTGTAGAGGAACATGTAAGTAAAAAATATTACATTGTGTTGACTTGGTGTATTTCATGTGTGTGTATTATCATGTGTCCAGCAGGTCAGGTGTGGGAGCAGAAGTCTCAAGTGGCTCTCAAAAAACCTACTGAGACTGGACTATGTGGACATGGGAAATCCCACTGCCTCTCTCCCTCTCTCCCTCTGAGTGTTCACTCCTGCATGTCAGCGCTAGCTATTCTTTCCGGAGGAGGATCTGCGATGAGGTGCATTACGAGAGAGAAGGGCCTGGTGTTGTGTCTGCCTATCACCACTTTAATCCACTAAGATGCTGTGGAGCAGGAATATTATTGATGTTTCTGTGGCAACACACAGGGCTAAGCAGAGGAGTATATTGGAAACATTCACCAGACCAGGGGGAGAGTGGTGGGGGAGAGGAAAACAGAAATGCACTGAGGATGAGGGGGAGCTGAAGGGGAAAGGTTTTTTTAATATCAGAAAAGGACTGAAAAAAGGCATGAGGGATCAGACAGAAGGATGATGGGTAGAAGGAGAGCGCAGAGGGATGTCCCAGAGGAGAGGAGAAGAGAGAAGGGGAGAGAAGAGAAGAGAAGAGAAGAGGAGAGGAGAGGAGAGGAGAGGAGAGGAGAGGAGAGGAGAGGAGAGGAGAGGAGAGGAGAGGAGAGGAGAGGAGAGGAGAGGAGACTGTTAAGCGACAGCCACTTGACCTCAATCACAATTGAATTGAGGTTTCCATTGGTAGTATTAGAATAAAGTATGTTATATGAACAAAAAGAGCTCAATCTAAATTTAAATAAAACATTCCAAAATAAATTCATTTAAAAAATATACAGTTGAAGTCGGAAGTTTACATACACTTAGGTTGGAGTCATTAAAACTTGTTTTTCAACCACTCCACAAATTTCTTGTTAACAAGCTATAGTTTTGGCAAGTCGGTTAGGACATCTACTTTGTGCATCACACAAGTAATTTTTCCAACAATTGTTTACAGACAGATTATTTCACTTATAATTCACTGTATCACAATTCCAGTGGGTCAGAAGTTAACATACACTAAGTTGACTGTGCCTTTAAACAACTTGAAAAATTCCAGAAAATGATATCACGGCTTTAGAAGCTTCTGATAGGCTAATTTGAGTCAATTGGAGGTGTACCTGTGGATGTATTTCAAGGCCTACCTTCAAACTCAGTGCCTCTTTGCTGAGTAAAATAAAATAAAATCAGCCAAGACCTCAGAAAAAAAATTACAGACCTCCACAAGTCTGGTTCATCCTTGGGAGCAATTTCCAAACTCCTGAAGGTACCGCGTTCATCTGTAAAAACAATAGTACGCAAGTATAAACACAATGGGACCATGCAGCCGTCATACCGCTCAGGAAGGAGACGCGTTCTGTCTCCTAGAGATGAACGTACTTTGGTGCGAAAAATGCAAATCAATCCCAGAACAACAGCAAAGGACCATGTGGAGATGCTGGAGGAAACAGGTACAAAAGTATCTATATCCACAGTAAAACAAGTCCTATATCGACATAACCTGAAAGGCCGCTCCAAAACCGCCATAAAAAAGCCAGACTACGGTTTGCAACTGCACATGGGGACAAAGATCGTACTTTTTGGAGAAATGTCCTCTGGTCTGATGAAACAAAAATAGAACTGTTTAGCCATAATGACCATCGTTATGTTTGGAGAAAAAAGGGGGTCGCTGGTGCCGAAGAACACCATCCCAACCGGTGAAGGCCGGGGGTGGCAGCATCATGCTGTGGGGGTGCTTTGTGCAGGAGGGACTGGTGCACTTCACAAAATAGATGGCATCATGAGGAAGGAAAATTGTGGATATATTGAAGCAACATCTCAAGACATCAGTCAGGAAGTTAAAGCTTGGTCGCAAATGGGTCTTCCAAATGTACAATGACCCCAAGCATACTTCCAAAGTTGTGGCAAAATGGCTTAAGGACAACAAAGTCAAGGTATTGGAGTGGCCATCACAAAGCCCTGACCTCAATCCTATAGAACATTTGTGGGAAGAACTGAAAAAGCGTGTGTCAGCAAGGAGGCCTACACACCTGACTCAGTTACACAAGCTCTGTCAGGAGGAATGGGCCAAAATTCACCCAACTTATTGTGGGAAGCTTGTGGAAGGCTACCCGAAATGTTTGACCCAAGTTAAACAATTTAAAGGCAATGCTACCAAATTTTAATTGAGTGTATGTACACTTCTGACCCACTGGGAATGTGATGAAATAAATAAAAGCTGAAATAAATTGTTCTCTCTACTATTATTCTGACATTTCACATTCTTAAAATAAAGTGGTGATCCTAACTGACCTAAGACAGGGAATTTTGTACTAGGATTAAATGTCAGGAATTGTGAAAAACTGAGTTTAAATGTATTTGGCTAAGGTGTATGTAAACTTCCGACTTCAACTGTACGTATTTTTAACCTTTTTTTCTCATCTCCCCAAAACACAACATCTAAAGTTAGATTAACAGCTCGAGATCAGCAGGAAAAGGCTTTGGGTAGCTTGTGTTAATAAATAGCATAATTCATTAACAAGATAAAAAGTTACTTTGACTTCTAATTAAAATAATTCACTCAGGTTGCCAAAAACATTTACAGAGTGGGAGAGAGGCGGTGTAGGGACTGTTATGTGGGCTCTAACCCTATGCTGCCACTGAGTGGGACTGACTGCAGAAGAGAGTGAGCGTGACCTTATGCTGTAGACTCTCAGAGACGGTGAACAATCAAAACAGCTCAATTTGGGCTTTATCTGCCGCTCAGACACACAATCCTCTCATTTTCTATCTCTCATACACAACAGACACACTGCACATAACACACAGTCCACCATCAGAAACACAGAAGAGCCCTCAATCAAGACAGTCATGGAAGCAGAGCAGAATGTACCTGCGGACGGTGATGAGGCACGTAATTCAGGAAGCTCATATAAACTAGGAATTCCATGGGATCGATATTACCTCTGTTTCTCCCACTCTTTCTCTCGCTCACCCAGGAATCTAAAGCTCCCTGAATAGTGACTTGCCCCAACAAACCAATGAAGTGCTTTTTTAACAAGGGCCAATCAATTAAGTGTATACATAAGAGCATACATCAAGGAAAATGGCCACATTGTGTAATCAACAGTTTTTGTTGTCTTCCTGACCCAATGGGGCAAGGAGGAGGATGCACTGGGGGAATTCTTCACCCCCATAATACAGCATTTCTCTCACCTGCTCCACCACTTGTGATGAGGAGAAAGATCGATACTAACACACTTCCTCCATTCTGTCTACATGATCCTGTATCTCTATGTAACATAAATACCTGAAGAAACTATTGAAGCTATATTTACAACACCATTTCTCCATGACCCCTTATTGTCTCATTTTCTGTTTTACACCTAAATACAAAGAGCAAACAAATTGTGTTCATTTCAGAGCCTGGTTCATTTCAGAGCCAAGTTTGGGCTTGGGTTCTCTCTGTTGTGTACCCACAGCTGTGAAACAGTAGCCACTGCTCCCACCTTGAGGTCAGACAGAGTACTGCGTGGTGGTGGTGCAGAGTGGGACTGTTCCTTTTCTAGTCCCTGAACTCAGCAGCCCCTCTTCCTCTAACAGCAGGTGTCCCTACTATTGTTCACGTCTACCGGTCAACCAGCCAGAGAGAGAGAGGTGACTGGCTGGCTGCAGCAGAGAGAGAGAAAGAGAGAGAGATGACTGGCTGGCTGTAGCAGAGAGAGAAAGAAAGAGAGAGAGATGACTGGCTGGCTGCAGCAGAGAGAGAAAGAGAGGTTTGTCTCTGTGTTTGTGTGTGTGTCAAAGTGCTTATATTTGTCCTATTTCACACATGTACTACTGTGTAACCTATACAGTGTGTAGCCTGTACAGTGTGTAGCAGATCGACAGATTTTTCACCTACTCGGCTCTGGGATTCTTTCGGTTACTAGCCCAACGCTCTAACTGATAGGCTACCTGTGTGTGTGTGTCTGCCTGTCAGCCTCCGTGAAGTTTCTGGAGACATCTACATAGAAAAGGTCATATGACAGAAAAAGACTGATCCAATCACAAACAGACAACGGAACTGACCAAGCCATCAAATAGGGCTAACAATAGCCTTGGATAGTCCACTGTCCGGTGCGTGTGTGTCACTGGGCAGGGTTGTTATGGCGAGTGTGGGGTAGAGAGGCTCCATTCCTGTCTGATTGTTCCTCAGGAGGATGTTAGGGAGCCTGTTTGTCCAAATCCTCCCTTGACACAGCAGGAAACCCACCGAACACACACCAAAAGCAACTATCCAACTATCCACAAACCATCAGCACTCAACTCTATCTGAAGGAACCTCTGAATGTCCAAGTGAGTATACAGTATTCCCTATAAGTGAGTACACTACATTGGGCATATCTCCAGAAATTAGTTTGTAGCTATTTTTCAAGTTTTATTAGAGTCGTATGAACAGGATACACATTGTATACACCGTCTAATGAAATGCTTACTGGTAGGTTCCTTCTGGACAATGCAACAACAATAAGAAATAATAAAAGATAAGCATACGAACATAAAGTAAATGTCTCAGTAGAATAGAATAAACATCTGAGCATAAGAATAATACAGGAAGGCAAAATGGAGTACAATATTTACACGTGTATTCGGGAAGGAGGATTTGGGGGCAAGTGTCCGTCCTGAGATTGGAAGGTTCGGAGTTCGATCCCCGAGTCATACCAAAGACTGTAAAAATGGGACCCAGTTTGCCTCTGCTTGGCACTCAGCATTAAGGAGATAGATTGGGGGTATGGCTCTGCGATAGACTATTGCACTAACCAGGGGGTGTACTTAAATATCAGGCTGCCTCACTCTACAGAAACAGGAGACAAACATACACATATATATATATATATATATATATATATATATATATATATATATATATATAACACAGTATCTCACAAAAGTGAGTACACCCCTCACATTTTTGTAAATATTTAGTATATCTTTTCATGTGACAACACTGAAGAAATGAAACTTTGCTACAATGTAAAGTAGTGAGTGTACAGCTTGTATAACAGTGTAAATTTGTTGTCCCCTCAAAATAATAATAATAATAATAATATGCAATTTAGCAGACGCTTTTATCCAAAGCGACTTACAGTCATGTGTGCATACATTTTTACGTATGGGTGGTCCCGGGATCGAACCCACTACCAATTGAGCTACAGAGGACCACACAATGTCTAAACCGCTGGCAACAAAAGTGAGTACACCCCCTAAGTGAAAATGTCAAAATTGGGCCCAAAGTGTCAATATTTTGTGTGGCCACCATCATTTTCCAGCATTGCCTTAACCCTCTTGGGCATGGGGTTCACCAGAGCTTCACAGGTTGCCACTGGAGTCCTCTTCCACTCCTCCATGATGACATCACGGATGTTAGAGACCTTGCACTCCTCCACCTTCCGTTTGAAGATGCCCTACAGATGCTCAATAGGGTTTAGGTCTGGAGACATGCTTGGCCAGTCCATCACCTTTACCCTCAGGTTCTTTAGCAAGGCAAAGGTCGTCTTGGAGGTGTGTTTGGGGTCGTTATCATGTTGGAATACTTCCCTGCGGCCCAGTCTCCGAAGGGAGGGGATCATGCTCTGCTTCAGTATGTCACAGTACATGTTGGCATTCATGGTTCCCTCAATGAACTGTAGCTCCCCAGTGCCGGCAGCACTCATGCAGCCCCAGACCATGACACTCCCACCACCATGCTTGACTATAGGCAAGACACACTTGTCTTTGTACTCCTCACCTGGTTGCCGCCACACACGCTTGACACCATCTGAACCAAATACGTTTATCTTGGTCTCATCAGACCACAGGACATGGTTCCAGTAATCCATGTCCTTAGTCTGCTTGTCTTCAGCAAATTGCTTGCGGGCTATCTTGTGCATCATCTTTAGAAGAGGCTTCCTTCTGGGACGACAGCCATGCAGACCAATTTGATGCAGTGTGCAGCGTATGGTCTGAGCACTGACAGGCTGACCCCCCACCCCTTCAACCTCTGCAGCAATGCTGGCAGCACTCATACGTCTATTTCCCAAAGACAACCTCTGGATATGACGCTGAGCACGTGCACTCAACTTCTTTGGTCGACCATGGCGAAGCCTGTTCTGAGTGGAACCTGTCCTGTTAAACCGCTGTATGGTCTTGGCCACCGTGCTGCAGCTCAGTTTCAGGGTCTTGGCAATCTTCTATAGCCCAGGCCATCTTTATGTAGAGCAACAATTCTTTTTTCAGATCCTCAGAGAGTTCTTTGCCATGAGGTGCCATGTTGAACTTCCAGTGACCAGTATGAGGGAGTGTGAGAGCGATGACACCAAATGTAACACACCTGCTCCCCATTCACACCTGAGACCTTGTAACACTAACGAGTCACATGACACCGGGAGGGAAAATGGCCAATTGGGCCCAATTTGGACATTTTCACTTAGGGGTGTACTCACTTTTGTTGCCAGCGGTTTAGACATTAATGGCTGTGTGTTGAGTTATTTTGAGGGGACAGCAAATTTACACTGTTATACAAGCTGTACACTCACTACTTTACATTGTAGCAAAGTATCATTTCTTCAGTGTTGTCACATGAAAATATATACTCAAATATTTACAAAAATGTGAGGGGTGTACTCACTTTTGTGAGATACTGTACATATATATATACAGTGCCTTCGGAAAGTATTCAGACCCCTTGACTTTTTCCACATATTGTTACATTACAGCTTTATTCTAAAATGGATTAAATAAATAAAAATCCTCAACACCCCATAATGACAAAGCAGAAACAGGTTTTTAGATTTAATTTCCAAATGTAAAAATAAATAACAAACTGAAATACCTTATTTAGATAAGTATTCAGACCGTTTGCTATGAAACTCGAAATTGATCTCAGGTGGATCCTTTTTCCATCGATTATCCTTGAGATATTTCTATAACTTGATTGGAGTCCACCTGTGGTAAATTAAATTGATTGGACATGATTTGGAAAGGCATACACATGTCTATTTAAGGTCCCACAGTTGACAGTGCATGTCAGAGCAAAATACCAAGCCATGAGGTCGAAGGAATTGTCCGTAGAGCGCCGAGACAGGATTGTGTCGAGGCACAGATCTGGGAAAGGGTACCAAAAAAATTCTGCAGCATTGAAGGTCCCCAGGAACACAGTGGCCTGCATCATTCTAAAATAGAAGAAGTTTGGAACCACCAAGACTCTTCCTGGAGTTTGGCCGCCGGCAAAAAGCAATCGGGAGAAGGGCCTTGGTCAGGAGGTGACCAAGAACCCGATGGTCACTCAGACAGAGCTCTAGAGTTCCTCTGTGGAGATGGGAGAACCTTCCAGAAGGACAATCATCTCTGCAGCACTCCACCAAATCAGGCCTTTATGGTAGAGTGGCCAGATGGAAGCTACTCATCAGTAAAAGGCACATGACAGCCTGCTTGGAGTTTGCCAAAAGGCACCTATAGACTCTCAGACCATGAGAAACAAGATTCTCTGGTCTGATGAAACAATATTGAACTATTTAGCCTGAATGCCAAGCGTCACATCTGGAGGATACCTGGCACCACCACTATGCTCAGTTTGGCCGGTGATCAATTTCGAGTTTCATAGCAAAGGGTCTGAATACTTATATAAATAACGTGTTTTTTATGTGTAAAAATGGTCTAAAAACCTGTTTTCACCCTTGTCATTATTGGGTATTGTGTGTAGATTGATGAGGAAAAACATTAATTTAATCCATTTTAGAATAAGGCTGTAAAATAAAAATAAAATGGATAAAGTCAAGGGGTCTGAATACTTTCCGAATGCACTGTATATATACAAACACAAACACATACATCAATTATATACATATAATAATGATATATTTGAATATACAGCTCTGAAAAAAATTAAGAGACCACTGCAAATGTTTCTTTAATCAGCATCTCTACATGTATGACAGCCATTTCATTCCAGTGTCTGTTGAATTCCAACACAGGCACACCTCATTCTACTGAATTAGATACTGATTAGGTGATCACCTGAACCAAATCTTATTTAACGAGGAAGTATAAAAACCACTGCTGTGGTCATCACTATCCTCTTGCAATAGGATCAGCTGGATGGCAAAAACAGTGCTAATAGTACCTCAAAAGTAATATTAATCAAAAAATAACTATTGACCATGCCAAAAGAGTTGAAAAGGAAAGTTTTGAGTGAGGAAAAGAAGGGATCAATTCTGGCTTTACTGGCAGAGGGATACAGTGAGTGTCAGGTTGCTTCCATCCTTAAAATTTCAAAGACGGCGGTTCATAAGAACAAGGTCAAGCAGCAGACATTGGGGACAACAAAGCTACAGACCGGCAGAGGGCGAAAACGACTCTCTACTGACCGGGATGACCGCCAACTCATTCGAATGTCACTCAACAACCGTAGGATGACATCAAGTGACCTACAAAAAGAATGGCAAACAGCAGCTGGGGTGAAGTGCACGGCGAGGACGGTTCGAAATAGGCTCCTAGGGGCAGGGCTGAAGTCGTGCAAAGCTAGAAAAAAGCCCTTCATCAATGAGAAGCAAAGAAGAGCCAGGCTGAGGTTTGCAAAAGACCATAAGGATTGGACCGTAGAGGACTGGAGTAAGGTCATCTTCTCTGATGAGTCAAATTTTCAGCTTTGCCCAACACCTGGTCATCTAATGGTTAGACGGAGACCTGGAGAGGCCTACAAGCCACAGTGTCTTGCACCCACTGTGAAATTTGGTGGAGGATCGGTGATGATCTGGGGGTGCTTCAGCAAGGCTGGAATCGGGCAGATTTGTCTTTGTGGACGCATGAATCAAGCCACGTACAAGGTTGTCCTGGAAGAAAACTTGCTTCCTTTTGCTCTGACATTGTTCCCCAACTCTGAGAATTTGTTTTTCCAGCAATGCGCAATGCCACACACCCAGGTCAATCAAGGTGTGGATGGAGGACCACCAGATCAAGACCCTGTCATGGCCAGCCCAATCTCCAGACCTGAACCCCATTGAACACTTCTGGAATGTGATCAAAAGGAAGATGGATGGTCACAAGCCATCAAACAAAGCCGAGCTGCTTGAATATTTGCACCAGGAGTGGCATAAAGTCACCCAACATCAATGTGAAAGACTGGTGGAGAGCATGCCAAGACGCATGAAAGCTGTGATTGAAAATCAGGGTTATTCCACCAAATATTGATTTCTGAACTCTTCCTAAGTTAAAACATTAGTATTGTGTTGTTTAAAAATGAACATGAACTTATTTTCTTTGCATTATTCGAGGTCTGACAACACAGCATCTTTTTTGTTATTTTGACTAGTTGTCATTTTCTGCAAATAAATGCTCTAAATGACAATATTTTTATTTGGAATTTGGGAGAAATGCTGTCAGTAGTTTATACAAAAAAACAAAAAAAATTTTTTTACCCAAACACATACCTAGAAATAGTAAAACCAGAGAAACAGATCATTTTGCAGTGGTCTCTTATTTTTTTCCAGAGCTGTATACAGTACCAGTCAAACGTTTGGACACACATACTCATTCAAGGGTATTCCTTTATTTTTACTATTTTCTACATTGTAGAATAATAGTTACGACATCAAAACTATGAAATAACACATATGGAATCATGTAGTAACTCAAAAGGTGTAAAACAAATAGCTACCCTTTGCCTTGATGACAGCTTTACACACTCTTGGCATTCTCTCAACCAGCTTCACCTGGAATGCCTTTCCAACAGTCTTGAAGGAGTTCCCATATATGCTGAGCACTTGTTGGCTGCTTTTCCTTCACTCTGCCGTCCAACTCATCCCAAACCATCTCAATTGGGTTGAGGTCGGGGGATTGTGGAGGCCAAGTCATCTGATGCAGCATTCCATCACTCTCCTTCTTGGTAAAATAGCCCTTACACAGCCTGGAGGTGTGTTGGCTCATTGTCCTGTTGAAAAACAAATGATAGTCCCACTAAGCACAAACCAGATGCGATGGCGTATCGCTGCAGAATGCTGTGGTTGCCATGCTGGTTAAGTGTAAATCGCAGACAGTGTCACAAGCAAAACACCCCCACACCATAACACCTCCTCCTCCATGCTTTACGGTGGGAAATACACATGCAGAGATCATCAGTTCACCCACACCGCATCTCACAAAGACACGGCAGTTGGAACCAGAAATCTCCAATATGGACTCCAGACCAAAGGACACATTTCCGATAGTCTAATGTCCATTGCTCGTGTTTTTGGCCCAAACAAGTCTCTTCTTATTATTGGTGTCTTTTAGTAGTGGTTTCTTTGTAGCAATTCGTCCATGAAGGCCTGATTCACACATTCTCTTCTGAACAGTTGATGTTAAAATGTGTCTTTTACTTGAACTCTGTGAAGCATTTATTTGGGCTGCAATTTCTGAGGCTGGTAATTCACTCTAATGAACTTATCCTCTGCAGCAATGCAAATAGTCCGGGTAGCCATGATTAGCTGTTCAGGAGTCTTATAGCTTGGGGGGTAGAAGCTGTTAAGAAGCCTTTTGGACCTAGACTTGGCGCTCCGGTACCGCTTGCCGTGCAGTAGCAGAGAGAACAGTTTATGACTAGGGTGGCTGGAGTCTTTGACAATATTTAGGGCCTTCCTCTGACACCGCCTGGTATAGAGGTCCTGGATGGCAGGAAGCTTGGCCCCTGTGATGTACTGGGCCGTACACACTACCTCTGTAGTGCTTTGCGGTCGGAGGCCGAGCAGTTGTCATACCAGGCAGTGATGCAACCAGTCAGGATGCTGTCGATGGTGCAGCTGTAGAACTTTTGAGGATCTGAGGACCCATGCCAAATCTTTTCAGTCTCCTGATGGGGAATAGGCTTTGTTGTGCCCTCTTCACGACTGTCTTGGTGTGTTTGGACCATGATAGTTTGATGGTGATGTGGGCGCTCAAAGGAACTTGAAGCTCTCAACCTGTTCCACTACAGCCCCGTCCGATGAGAATGGGGGCGTGCTCAGTCTCTTTTTTCCTGTAGTCCACAATCATCTCCTTTGTCTTGATCACATTGAGGGAGAGGTTGTAGGGGACTAAGTTGCACCCCTGAGGAGCCCCCGTGTTGAGGATCAGTGTGGCAGATGTGTTGTTACCTACCCTTACCACCTGGGGGCGGCCCGTCAGGAAGTCCAGGATCCAGTTGCAGAGGGAGGTGTTTAGTCCCAGGGTCCTTAGCTTAGTGATGAGCTTTGAGGGAACTATGGTGTTGAACGCTGAGCTGTAGTCACGTAGGTGTTCCTCTTGTCCAGGTGGGAAAGGGTTGTGTGGCGTGCAAGAGAGATTGCATCATCTATGGATATTTTGGGGCGGTATGCAAATTGGAGTGGGTCTAGGGTTTCTGGGATAATGGTGTTGATGTGAGCCATGACCAGCCTTTCAAAGCACTTCATGGCTACAGAAGTGAGTGCTACGGGTCTGTAGTCATTTAGGCAGGTTATCTTAGTGTTCTTGGCCACAGGGACTATGGTGGTCTGCCTGAAACATGTTGGTATTACAGACTCAGTCAGGGACATGTTGAAAATGTCAGTGAAGACGCTTTCCAGTTGGTCAACGCATGCTCAGAGTACACATCCTGGTAATCCGTCTGGCCCTGCAGCCTTGTGAATGTTGACCTGCTTAAAAATCTTCCTCACATCGGCTACGGAGAGCGTGATCACATAGTCATCTGGAACAGCTGATGCTCTCATTCATGCTTCAGTGTTGCATGCCTCGAAGCGAGTATAGAAGTGATTTAACTTGTCTGGTAGGCTTGTGTCACTGGGCAGCTCGCGGCTGTGCTTCCCTTTGTAGTCTGTAATAGTTTAAGCCCTGCCACATCCGACAAGCGTCGGAGCCGGTGAAGTACGATTCAATCTTAGTGCTGTATTGACTCTTTGCCTGTTTGATGGTTTGTCGGAGGGCATAGCGGAATTTCTTATCAGTGTCCGGGTTAGTGTCCCGCTCCTTGAAAGCGGCAGCTCTACCCTTTAGCTCAGTGCGGATGTTGCCTGTAATCCATGGCTTCTGGTTGGGGTATGTACGTACGGTCACTGTGGGGACGACGTCATCGATGCAGTTATTGATGAAGCCAGTGACTGATGTGGTGTACTCCTCAATGCCATCAGAAGAATCCTGGAACATATTCCAGTCTGTGCTAGCAAAACAGTCCTGTAGCTTAGCATCAGCGTTATCTTACCGCTTTGTACACGTCTCTTTGTGTGAGTAAAGGTGGTCTAGTTTTTTTTTCCTCTGGTTGCACATTTAACATGCTGGTGGAAGTTAGGTTGAACAGATATAAGTTTACCTGCATTAAAGTCCCTGGCCACTAGGAGCGCTGCCTCTGGATGAGCGTTTTCCTGTTAACTTATGGCCTTATACAGCTCATTGAGTGCAATCTTAGTGACAGCATCGGTTTGTGGTGGTAAATAGACAGTTAAGAAAAAGATAAATGAAAACTCTCTTGGTAAATAGTGTGGTCTACAGCTTATCATGAGATACTCTACCTCAGGCGATTAAAACCTCGAGACTTCCTTAGTGTTCGATTTTATGCACCAGCTGTTGTTTACAAATATACACAGACCGCCACCCCTTGTCTTAACGGAGTCAGTCGTTCTATCCTGCCTATGTAGCGTATATCCCACCAGCTGTACGTTATCCATGTCGTTGTTCAGCACGACTCGGTGAAACATAAGATATTACAGTTTTTAATGTCCCGTTTGTAGGATAACCTTGATCTTAGGTTGTCCAATTTATTTTCAAATGATTGAACATTGGCTAATATGATTGATGGAAGAGGCAGTTTACTGGCTCGCCGTCAGATCCTTACAAGGCACCCCGACGTACATTTTTCTTTGCTTATTTGAGCTGTTCTTGCCATAATATGGACTTGGTCTTTTACCAAATAGGGCTATCTTCTGTATACCCCCTCTACCTTGTCACAACACAACTGATTGGCTCAAATGCATTAAGGAATAAAGAAATTCCACAAATTAACTTTTAAGAAGGCACACCTGTTAATTGAAATGCATTCCAGGTGACTACCTCATGAAGCTGGTTGAGAGAATGGCAAGAGTTTTCAAGGCTGTCATCAAGGCAAAGGGTGGCTATTTGAGAAATAGATTTTGATTTGTTTAACATGTTTTTGGTTACTACATGATTCCATATGTTATTTCATAGCTTTAATGTCTTCACTATTATTCTTCAATGTAGAAAATAGTAAAAATAAAGAAAAACCCTTGAATGAGTAGATGTCCAAACTTTTGACTGGTAGTTTATATATATACATACATACACATACCACACACACAGATACACTACCGTTCAAAAGTTTGGGGTCACTTAGAAATGTCCTTGTTTTCGAAAGAAAAGCAATTTTTTTGTCCATTAAAACAACATCAAATTGATCAGAAATACAGTGTAGACATTGTTAATGTTATAACTGGCTATTGTAGCTGGAAACGGCTGATTTCTAATGGAATATCTACATAGGCGTACAGAGGCCCATTATCAGCAACCATCAGTCCTGTGTTCCAATGGTACGTTGTGTTTGCTAATCCAAGTTTATCATTTTAAAAGGCTAATTGATCATTAGAAAACCCTTTTGCAAATATGTTAGCACAGCTGAAAACGGTTGTGCTGATTAAAGAAGAAATAAAACTGGCCTTCTTGAGACTAGTTGAGTATCTGGAGCATCAGCAATTGTGGATTTGATTACAGGCTCAAAATGGCCAGAAACAAATAACTTTCTTCTGAAACTCGTCAGTCTATTCTTGTTCTGAAAAATGAAGGCTATTCCAATGCGAGAAATTGTCAAGAAACAGAAAATCTCGTACAACGCTGTGTACTACTATATACACTCACACACATATACATATATACATATACATATACATATATATATATATATATATATATATATATATATATATATATATATATATACAGTGGGGAGAACAAGTATTTGATACACTGCCAATTTTGCAGGTTATCCTACTTACAAAGCATGTAGAGGTCTGTAATTTTTATCATAGGTACACTTCAACTGTGAGATACGGAATCTAAAAAAAAATCCAGAAAAAACACATTGTATGATTTTTAAGTAATTAATTTGCATTTTATTGCATGACATAAGTATTTGATACATCAGAAAAGCATAACTAATATTTGGTACAGAAACCTTTGTTTGTAATTACAGAGATCATACGTTTCCTGTAGGTCTTGGACCAGGTTTGCACACACTGCAGCAGGGATTTTGGCCCACTCCTCCATACAGACCTTCTCCAGATCCTTCAGATTTCGGGGCTGTCGCTGGGCAATATGGACTTTCAGCTCCCTCCAAAGATGTTCTATTGGGTTCAGGTCTGGAGACTGGCTTGGCCACTCCAGGACCTTGAGATGCTTCTTACGGAGCCACTCCTTAGTTGCCCTGGCTGTGTGTTTCGGGTCGTTGTCATGCTGGAAGACCCAGCCACGACCCATCTTCAATGCTCTTACTGAGGGAAGGAGGTTGTTGGCCAAGATCTCGCGATACATGGCCCCATCCATCCTCCCCTCAATACGGTGCAATCGTCCTGTCCCCTTTGCAGAAAAGCATCCCCAAAGAATGATGTTTCCACCTCCATGCTTCACGGTTGGGATGGTATTCTTGGGGTTGTACTCATCCTTCTTCTTCCTCCAAACACCGCAAGTGGAGTTTAGACCCAAAAACTATATTTTTGTCTCATCAGACCACATGACCTTCTCCCATTCCTCCTCTGGATCATCCAGATGGTCATTGGCAAACTTCAGACGGGCCTGGACATGCGCTGGCTTGAGCAGGGGGACCTTGCGTGCGCTGCAGGATTTTAATCCATGATGGCGTAGTGTGTTACTAATGGTTTTCTTTGAGACTGTGGTCCCAGCTCTCTTCAGGTCATTGACCAGATCCTGCCGTGTAGTTCTGGGCTGATCCCTCACCTTCCTCATGATCATTGATGCCCTACGAGGTGAGATCTTGCATGGAGCCCCAGACCGAGGGCGATTGACCGTCATCTTGAATTTCTTCCATTTTCTACCTATGATGAAAATTACAGGCCTCTCTCATCTTTTTAAGTGGGAGAACTTGCACAATTGGTGGCTGACTAAATACTTTTTTCCCCCACAAAATCAGCATGGGATCAAATAGTGAGGGAAAAAACTATTTGATCCCATGCTGATTTTGTACGTTTGCCCACTGACAAAGACATGATCAGTCTATAATTTTAATGGTATGTTTATTTGAACAGTGAGAGACAGAATAACAACAAAAAAATACAGAAAAACGCATGTCAAAAATGTTATAAATTGATTTGCATTTTAATGAGGGGAATAAGTATTTGACCCCCTCTCAATCAGAAAGATTTCTGGCTCCCAGGTGTCTTTTATACAGGTAACGAGCTGAGATTAGGAGCACACTCTTAAAGGGAGTGCTCCTAATCTCAGCTTGTTACCTGTATAAAAGACACTTGTCCACAGAAGCAATCAATCAATCAGATTCCAAACTCTCCACCATGGCCAAGACCAAAGAGTTTTCCAAGGATGTCAGGGACAAGATTGTAGACCTCACAAGGCTGGAATGGCTACAAGACCATCGGCAAGCAGCTTGGTGAGAAGGTGACAACAGTTGGTGCGATTATTCGCAAATGGAAGAAACACAAAATAACTGCCAATCTCCCTCGGCCTGGGGCTCCATGCAAGATCTCACCTCGTGGAGTTGCAATGATCATGAAAACGGTGAGGAATTACACGGGAGGATCTTGTCAATGATCTCAAGGCAGCTGGGACCATAGTCACCAAGAAAACAATTGGTAACACACTACGCCATGAAGGACTGAAATCCTCCAGCGCCCGCAAGGTCCCCCTGCTCAAGAAAGCACATACACAGGCCCGTCTGAAGTTTGCCAATGAACATCTGAATGATTCACAGGAGAACTGGGTGAAAGTGTTGTGGTCAGATGAGACCAAAATGGAGCTCATTGGCATCAACTCAACTCGCAGTGTTTGGAGGAGGAGGAATGCTGCCTATGACCCCAAGAACACCATCCCCACCGTCAAACATGGAGGTGGAAACGTTATGCTTTGGGGGTGTTTTTCTGCTAAGGGGACAGGACAACTTCACCACATCAAAGGGACGAATGACGGGGCAATGTACCGTCAAATCTTGGGTGAGAACCTCCTTCCCTCGGCCAGGGAATTGAAAATGGGTCGTGGATGGGTATTCCAGCATGACAATGACCCAAAACACACGGCCAAGGCAACAAAGGAGTGGCTCAAGAAGAAGCACATTAAGGTCCTGGAGTGGCCTAGCCAGTCTCCAGACCTTAATCCCATAGAAAATCTGTGGAGGGAGCTGAAGGTTCGAGTTGCCAAACGTCAGCCTTGAAACCTTAATGACTTGGAGAAGATCTGCAAAGAGGAGTGGGACAAAATCCCTCCTGAGATGTGTGCAAACCTGGTGGCCAACTACAAGAAACGTCTGACCTCTGTGATTGCCAAAAAGAGTTTTGCCACCAAGGGGTCAAATACTTATTTCCCTCAATAAATTGCAAATCAATTTATAACATTTTTGACATGCGTTTTTCTGGATTTTGTTGTTGTTATTCTGTCTCTCACTGTTCAAATAAACATACCATTAAAATTATAGACTGATCATGTCTTTGTCAGTGGGCAAACGTACAAAATCAGCATGGGATCAAATAGTTTTTTCCCTCACTATTTGATCCCATGCTGATTTTGTGGGGGAAAAAAGTATTTAGTCAGCCACCAATTGTGCAAGTTCTCCCACTTAAAAGATGAGAGAGGCCTGTAATTTTCATCATAGGTACACGTCAACTATGACAGAAAAATGAGATTTTTTTTTCTCCAGAAAATCATATTGTAGGATTTTTTATTTATTTATTTGCAAATTATGGTGGAAAATAAGTATTTGGTCAATAACAAAAAGTTTCTCAATACTTTGTTATATACCCTTTGTTGGCAATGACACAGGTCAAACGTTTTCTGTAAGTCTTCACAAGGTTTTCACACACTGTTGCTGGTATTTTTGGCCCATTCCTCCATGCAGATCTTCTCTTAGAGCAGTGATGTTTTGGGGCTGTCGCTGGGCAACACAGACTTTCAACTCCCTCCAAAGATTTTCTATGGGGTTGAGATCTGAAGACTGGCTAGGCCACTCCAGGACCTTGAAATGCTTCTTCGAAGCCACTCTTCGTTGCCCGGGCAGTGTGTTTGGGATCATTGTCATGCTGAAAGACCCAGCCACGTTTCATCTTCAATGCCCTTGCTGATGGAAGGAGGTTTTCACTCAAAATCTCACGATACATGGCCCAATTCATTCTTTCCTTTACACTGATCAGTCGTCCTGGTCCCTTTGCAGAAAAACAGCCCCAAAGCATGATGTTTCCACCCCCATGCTTCACAGTAGGTATGGTGTTCTTTGGATGCAACTCAGCAATCTTTGTCCTCCAAACACGACGAGTTGAGTTTTTAGCAAAAAGTTCTATTTTGGTTTCATCTGACCATATGACATTCTCCCAATAGTCTTCTGGATCATCCAAATGCACTCTAGCAAACTTCAGACGGGCCTGGACATGTACTGGCTTAAGCAGGGGGACACGTCTTGCACTGCAGGATTGACACGTCTTGCACTGCAGGATTTGAGTCCCTGGCGGCGTAGTGTGTTACTGATGGTAGGCTTTGTTACTTTGGTCCCAGCTCTCTGCAGGTCATTCACTAGGTCCCCCCGTGTGGTTCTGGGATTTTTGCTCACCGTTCTTGTGATCATTTTGACCCCACGGGGTGAGATCTTGCGTGGAGCCCCAGATCGAGAGAGATTATCAGTGGTCTTGTATGTCTTCCATTTCCTAATAATTGCTCCCACAGTTGATTTCTTCAAACCAAGCTGCTTACCTATTGCAGATTCAGTCTTCCCAGCCTGGTGCAGGTCTACAATTTTCCTTCTGGTGTCCTTTGACAGCTCTTTGGTCTTGGCCATAGTGGAGTTTGGAGTGTGACTATTTGAGGTTGTGGACAGGTGTCTTTTATACTGATAACAAATTCAACAGGTGCCATTAATACAGGTAACGAGTGGAGGACAGAGGAGCCTCTTAAAGAAGAAGTTACAGGTCTGTGAGAGCCAGAAATCTTGCTTGTTTGTAGGTGACCAAATACTTATTTTCCACCATAATTTGCAAATAAATTCATTAAAAATCCTACAATGTGATTTTCTGGATATTTTTTCTCAATTTGTCTGTCATAGTTGACGTGTACCTATGATAAAAAATTACAGGCCTCTCTCATCTTTTTAAGTGGGAGAACTTGCACAATTGGTGGCTGACTAAATACTTTTTTCCCCCACAAAATCAGCATGGGATCAAATAGTGAGGGAAAAAACTATTTGATCCCATGCTGATTTTGTACGTTTGCCCACTGACAAAGACATGATCAGTCTATAATTTTAATGGTATGTTTATTTGAACAGTGAGAGACAGAATAACAACAAAAAATACAGAAAAACGCATGTCAAAAATGTTATAAATTGATTTGCATTTTAATGAGGGGAATAAGTATTTGACCCCCTCTCAATCAGAAAGATTTCTGGCTCCCAGGTGTCTTTTATACAGGTAACGAGCTGAGATTAGAGCACACTCTTAAAGGGAGTGCTCCTAATCTCAGCTTGTTACCTGTATAAAAGACACTTGTCCACAGAAGCAATCAATCAATCAGATTCCAAACTCTCCACCATGGCCAAGACCAAAGAGTTTTCCAAGGATGTCAGGGACAAGATTGTAGACCTACACAAGGCTGGAATGGCTACAAGACCATCGGCAAGCAGCTTGGTGAGAAGGTGACAACAGTTGGTGCGATTATTCGCAAATGGAAGAAACACAAAATAACTGCCAATCTCCCTCGGCCTGGGGCTCCATGCAAGATCTCACCTCGTGGAGTTGCAATGATCATGAAAACGGTGAGGAATTACACGGGAGGATCTTGTCAATGATCTCAAGGCAGCTGGGACCATAGTCACCAAGAAAACAATTGGTAACACACTACGCCATGAAGGACTGAAATCCTCCAGCGCCCGCAAGGTCCCCCTGCTCAAGAAAGCACATACACAGGCCCGTCTGAAGTTTGCCAATGAACATCTGAATGATTCACAGGAGAACTGGGTGAAAGTGTTGTGGTCAGATGAGACCAAAATGGAGCTCATTGGCATCAACTCAACTCGCAGTGTTTGGAGGAGGAGGAATGCTGCCTATGACCCCAAGAACACCATCCCCACCGTCAAACATGGAGGTGGAAACGTTATGCTTTGGGGGTGTTTTTCTGCTAAGGGGACAGGACAACTTCACCACATCAAAGGGACGAATGACGGGGCAATGTACCGTCAAATCTTGGGTGAGAACCTCCTTCCCTCGGCCAGGGAATTGAAAATGGGTCGTGGATGGGTATTCCAGCATGACAATGACCCAAAACACACGGCCAAGGCAACAAAGGAGTGGCTCAAGAAGAAGCACATTAAGGTCCTGGGTGGCCTAGCCAGTCTCCAGACCTTAATCCCATAGAAAATCTGTGGAGGGAGCTGAAGGTTTCGAGTTGCCAAACGTCAGCCTTGAAACCTTAATGACTTGGAGAAGATCTGCAAAGAGGAGTGGGACAAAATCCCTCCTGAGATGTGTGCAAACCTGGTGGCCAACTACAAGAAACGTCTGACCTCTGTGATTGCCAAAAAGAGTTTTGCACCAAGGGGTCAAATACTTATTTCCTCAATAAATTTGCAAATCAATTTATAACATTTTTGACATGCGTTTTTCTGGATTTTGTTGTTGTTATTCTGTCTCTCACTGTTCAAATAAACATACCATTAAAATTATAGACTGATCATGTCTTTGTCAGTGGGCAAACGTACAAAATCAGCATGGGATCAAATAGTTTTTTCCCTCACTATTTGATCCCATGCTGATTTTGTGGGGGAAAAAAGTATTTAGTCAGCCACCAATTGTGCAAGTTCTCCCACTTAAAAAGATGAGAGAGGCCTGTAATTTTCATCATAGGTACACGTCAACTATGACAGAAAAATGAGATTTTTTTTCTCCAGAAAATCATATTGTAGGATTTTTTATTTATTTATTTGCAAATTATGGTGGAAAATAAGTATTTGGTCAATAACAAAAGTTTCTCAATACTTTGTTATATACCCTTTGTTGGCAATGACACAGGTCAAACGTTTTCTGTAAGTCTTCACAAGGTTTTCACACACTGTTGCTGGTATTTTGGCCCATTCCTCCATGCAGATCTTCTCTAGAGCAGTGATGTTTTGGGGCTGTCGCTGGGCAACACAGACTTTCAACTCCCCTCCAAAGATTTTCTATGGGGTTGAGATCTGAAGACTGGCTAGGCCACTCCAGGACCTTGAAATGCTTCTTACGAAGCTACTCCTTCGTTGCCCGGGCAGTGTGTTTTGGGATCATTGTCATGCTGAAAGACCCAGCCACGTTTCATCTTCAATGCCCTTGCTGATGGAAGGAGGTTTTCACTCAAAATCTCACGATACATGGCCCAATTCATTCTTTCCTTTACACTGATCAGTCGTCCTGGTCCCTTTGCAGAAAAACAGCCCCAAAGCACGATGTTTCCACCCCCATGCTTCACAGTAGGTATGGTGTTCTTTGGATGCAACTCAGCAATCTTTGTCCTCCAAACACGACGAGTTGAGTTTTTAGCAAAAAGTTCTATTTTGGTTTCATCTGACCATATGACATTCTCCCAATAGTCTTCTGGATCATCCAAATGCACTCTAGCAAACTTCAGACGGGCCTGGACATGTACTGGCTTAAGCAGGGGGGCACGTCTTGCACTGCAGGATTGACACGTCTTGCACTGCAGGATTTGAGTCCCTGGCGGCGTAGTGTGTTACTGATGGTAGGCTTTGTTACTTTGGTCCCAGCTCTCTGCAGGTCATTCACTAGGTCCCCCCGTGTGGTTCTGGGATTTTTGCTCACCGTTCTTGTGATCATTTTGACCCCACGGGGTGAGATCTTGCGTGGAGCCCCAGATCGAGAGAGATTATCAGTGGTCTTGTATGTCTTCCATTTCCTAATAATTGCTCCCACAGTTGATTTCTTCAAACCAAGCTGCTTACCTATTGCAGATTCAGTCTTCCCAGCCTGGTGCAGGTCTACAATTTTCCTTCTGGTGTCCTTTGACAGCTCTTTGGTCTTGGCCATGGTGGAGTTTGGAGTGTGACTATTTGAGGTTGTGGACAGGTGTCTTTATACCTGATAACAAATTCAACAGGTGCCATTAATACAGGTAACAGTGGAGGACAGAGGAGCCTCTTAAAGAAGAAGTTACAGGTCTGTGAGAGCCAGAAATCTTGCTTGTTTGTAGGTGACCAAATACTTATTTTCCACCATAATTTGCAAATAAATTCATTAAAAATCCTACAATGTGATTTTCTGGATATTTTTTCTCAATTTGTCTGTCATAGTTGACGTGTACCTATGATAAAAAATTACAGGCCTCTCTCATCTTTTTAAGTGGGAGAACTTGCACAATTGGTGGCTGACTAAAAATTTTTTTTCCCCCACTGTATACACGTATATATGTACATACATACACACACCCACTCCACTGTGCTCAGCGCTGCCCTTTATCTTTTGAGCGGCCCGTTTCCCAGAATGCAAGTGGAAGTGAATTAGCTTTATCTGTCGAGTGTAGTCACATTGGATTAAGCGGGTTCTCAGGTGGGTGAATGGGCAGGCCTGATGGGTTATCAGTGTGTGTATGTACGCTGAGTGGCGATGCCTGCGGGCGCTCCCAGGCAGCCGCTTTGACGCTGGCATATCAGCAGACAGCCTGATAAAAGCCCTGCCTTCTGTCAGGAACCATCTCACTTTGCTTGTGTTAGCAGCCCAAAGTGTGAAGGAATCAGCCCAGGTGTCCTCTCTCTTCCTTTACTTTACTCTCTCACATGCACTCTGTCTGCCTCTATGTACTACAGCAGGAAGATCTGAGGTAGCCTACATCGGGTGTGGGCATGGTTGGTTTGGGGGGGTGGGGGTATTGATTGGTTGTGGGGGGGGGGGGATGTGGCTGGTGGTGCTGTGGTCTGGATGCAGGTCCCCTCTATGTGTAGGTCTGGTGGGTGGGTGGGGGTCCCGTTGGTCTGGGAGAGTGTCTCACTGGTATGGGTGGGGTGTCTGTTGATCTGTTGCTCCTGTGTGAGGTGTTGGGGCTGCGGTTGAGGGCGATGTCCTTTAGGGTCCTGGCGAAGGTGGGCACTGCTGCCTTGTATAGGTGGACCTGGTCATAAAGGCTGTTCAAGTCCAGGGTGGAGTGGTGGGCAAGGTAAACATTTGGTTTTGAGGCACAGTGAAGGGAAATACTTGCGTTAACTCACTGTATGGTAGCAGGGTGAAAGTATTTTCATGGTAGCAGGGTGGAGATAACCACTTGTGCATTGGGGAAAGTAGAATCATATTTTTCAATCACTCCCTTGAGTGCTGTGGCCACCCTTTCCTGCTGTGCTTTCAGGTCGTTTGTGCCTGCGTGTATTATTATGTGGCTGGGTGATCCTAGTTGGTCCTCAGACAGAAGGTCTAGGGCGCGCTACGTGTTTGGACACCCAAGTTAAGAGACTGTGTTTGGAAAATATTGTATTTTCTTGTACTGTATATATTTCCAGTTTGAATCCATAAGAGTAAAATATGTGGCTTGTGTATGTTCCCAGTGAGTGTGGGGGGGGTTGTCAGGAGGAATATCAGAGGGGCTGACAGGGGGGTGCTCAAGGGGGGGTCGGATCCCCTGGGCTTAGGGTTCTTCATTTGTCTGTCCTGCTGTGATGTCGAGGCTATGGTCAGGGTCCGGGGTAGACTGTTCTGCTGTGGTGTCGAGACTTTGGTCAGGATCTGAGGTGGGCTGTTCTTCTGACTTCTCTGCGGGAGTGGCCAGCTCTCTAATGAGTTGTTCTCTGTCACATGTCATCTTTCTTACCTTCTCCTCCAGCACTCTCACCTCTCCTAGTGCTCTGTTCTCCTCCAGCACCCTCACCTTCTCCTCTAGTGCTCTGTTCTCCTCCAGCACTCTCACCTTCTCCTCCAGTGCTCTGTTCTCCTCCAGCACCCTCACCTTCTCCCTCTAGTGCTCTGTTCTCCTCCAGCACTCTCACCTTCTCCTCCAGTGCTCTGTTCTCCTCCAGCACCCTCACCTTCTCCTCTAGTGCTCTGTTCTCCTCCAGCACTCTCACCTTCTCCTCCAGTGCTCTGTTCTACTCCAGCACCCTCACCTTCTCCTCTAGTGCTCTGTTCTTCTCCTGCTCCTGCTCTTTCTCCTGTTGATGTTGTCTCACCACCATCTCCCTCTCTCTCTCGCTCAGCAATTCAGAATGCTTTGGTAAACTCCCATTCAACTGAATTTGAAATAAAAAGGTGTGTGTATGTGAGTTCAGTGTGGAATTTGAGGTGCTGTGTGTGAGAGGAGAGAGAGTGGAGGGTGAACCATGAATAATAAGCAGCGTGTCCAGACCCCCTAAATCTCTGTATTTGCGTCAATGTATGTCTGAGCCACACCAATCAATTAGGTACATGTCTGCTATATACTGTATGTAGGTGTGTGTGTTACAAGCTCTCACAGTCTCACTGCAGAATCCGATGTTTGTCCATAAACTTCAAATTTCAAAGGTTAAGTTTAGGCATTCATTTCAAATGGTTAAGTTAAGGGTTAAGGTTTGGAATAGGGTTAAAACAAAAACAAAATAAATGAGTGCCTAGCGCTGGTATAGAACATGCAATCCTCGGAGCCGGAGATCATGGTTTACACCCAACTACAACACCCTAGCAAACCCCAAGTATACTAGATGGTAATAGAGCTCACCATTGCCCCTAGTGGCCGGTTCTGAAGTCATCTCCTGACATGCTGCTTACCTGGATGGATGTCGAATTTCACAGTGGATCTTGAGCGACCTGGCTGGTGTGTGTGTGTTAGGAGTGTAACGGTACACATATTCGTACCGAACATACGGTCCTCTGTTCGGTCCGCACTTTGAACCTGAAAGAATACATAAAAATGTGAATATTTACAAAATAAAAACTGCGTTGCAGGCTTATGCCTCTTGAGTAAATCTGAGCTTTCTATTAAAACAACCAATCAAAATTGTAATCTTAATTGCCGCATTTCAAACTGTCCTTTTGTGAGGCGGGAACTAGTTCTGTACGATGGAGAGTGGTGGGGTCGATAAACCAGAATTGGAGGATCCTCCATCATCGTTTAAATCTCCAGTTTGGGAACATTTTGCTTTCCCAGTACAACGGTAATGGACAGAGAGTTGTGGATAAAACGTTAACAGTGGCCGTGTTCGACAGCATCAAAACCGTGATGTATCATGGGTAAATGTTTCCCATGTGGGGCCAGTATGAATAAAAACAAAAAACTAAACAAAAAAACAAAACATGTATGCATTCACTAACTGTAAGTCGCTCTGGATAAGAGCGGCTGCTAAATGACTAAAAATGTAAAAAATGTAAATTGTGACTGACTAATCTACAAATAACAATGAGTGATTTGTAGATCAGTCAGTCTCCTGCACTGTCAGTTGCAATGTCCAACAAGCCGAGTTGATGTTGATACATTTACGCCAACATCACCCCAGTATACCAGAGAAAGACGGAAACGCAAAGAAACAACAACACAACATCGTCTCCCCTCTGCATTCAAGCAGCCCTTGGCAGCTGATTCTGACAGGGCCAAAGAAATTACAAGAGCGATAGGTAGGCTATGTTTATATTTTTTACCGTATTTGGTTTATAGCCGCGGATATGCGCCCATTCGGTGGTTGAGAATAGGGGGTTACGAGCCACGTTTCGAGATTCCCTCTTAAACACATTTCAGCAAACAGGTAGTACCCGCTCTACAGTGCCTTGCAAAAGTATTCATCCTCTTGACGTTTTTCCTATTTTGTTGCATTACAACCTGTAATTTTAATGGATTTTTATTTGGATTTCATGTAATGGACATACACAAAATAGTCAAAATTGGTGAAGTGAAATGAAAGAAATAACTTGTTTCAAAAGATTCTAAAAAATAAATAACGGAAAAGTGGTGCGTGCATATGTATTCACCCCCTTTGCTATGAAGCCCCTAAATAAGATCTGGTGCAACCAATTACCTACAGAAGTCACATAATTAGTTAAATAAAGTCCACCTGTGTGCAATCTAAGTGTTACATGATCTCAGTGTATATACACCTGTTCTGAAAGGCCCCAGAGTCTGCAACACCACTAAGCAAGGGGCACCACCAAGCAAGTGGCACCATAAAGAGCAAGGAGCTCTCCAAACAGGTCAGGGACAAAGTTGTGGAGAAGTACAGATCAGGGTTGGGTTATAAATAAATATCTGAAACTTTGAACATCCCACGGAGCACCATTAAATCCATTATTAAAAATGGAAAGAATATGGCACCACAACAAAACTGCCAAGAGAGGGCCGCCCACCAAAACTCACAGACCAGGCAAGGAGGGTATTAATCGGAGAGGCAACAAAGAGACCAAAGATAACCCTGAAGGAGCTGCAAAAATCCACAGCGGAGATTGGAGTATCTGTCCATAGGACCACTTTAAGCAGTACACTCCAAAGAGCTGGGCTTTACGGAAGAGTGGCCAGAAAAAAAGACATTGCTTAAAGAACAAAATAATTGTTTGGTGTTCGCCAAAAGCCATGTGGGAGACTCCCCAAACATATGGAACAAGGTACTCTGGTCAGATGAGACTAAAATTGAGCTTTTTGGCCATCAAGGAAAACGCTATGTCTGGCGCAAACCCAACACCTCTCATCGGCAGGGACTGGGAAACTGGTCAGAATTGAAAGAATTATGGATGGCACTAAATACAGGGAAATTCTTGAAGTAAACCTGTTTCAGTCTTCCAGAGATTTGAGACTGGGATGGAGGTTCACCTTCCAGCAGGACAATGACCCTAAGCATACTGCTAAAGCAACAATCAAGTGGTTTAAGGGGAAACATTTAAATGTCTTGGAAAGACCTAGTCAAAGCCCAGACCTCAATCCAATTGAGAAGTTGTGGTATGACTTAAAGATACCTGTACACCAGCTGAACCCATCCAACTTGAAGGAGCTGGAGCAGTTTTGCCTTGAAGAATGGGAAAAAATCCCAGTGGCTAGATGTGCCAAGCTTATAGAGACATACCCCAAGAGACTAGCAGCTGTAATTGATGCAAAAGGTGACTCTACAAAGTATTGACTTTGAGGGGGTGAATAGTTATGCACGCTCAAGTTCAGTTTTTTTGTCTTATTTTTTGTTTGTTTCACAATAAAAAATATTTTGCATCTTCAAAGTGGTAGGCATGTTGTGTAAATCAAATGATACAAACCCCCCCCCAAAAAGGTTATAAGGCAACAAAATAGGAAAAATGCCAAAGGGGGTGAATACTTACGCAAGCCACTTTATATAAGCAAGACAAAGCTTTCAATGAATTGGCCAATGCACCCTGTGTTGCGCTTTGTGACAGCCCATCACATTACCCCGGGAGATGTACCCTGCTACAGACATGGCCCCTTTATGAGCGTCACAAGTGCGCATCTGGAACTGAAGGAAGCAGTGTCATGGTGCGTTCGTAACCAAGTGGGAAGTAAGAATTTACCAAATGGGAAAAACCCACTTGAACAGCCCTCCAAATGGTAATTACTAGTGGGAAACTAGTCTATCATCCTGAGCACCCACTTCTCACACATTTATAAAAAGCAATCTATTGTGGTAAATTAACTCTATAATTAGTTTACAAGCATGATAGTTGTACTTTTAATTCATGGTTGACACAGCTTATTGGCCATTAGCCAATCTCCGTTTCTCAACATGTTCAAATCACATGAATGGATCCAACTGCTATTTACGACTTCACAACTGGTAAATTCCACACGGTTACAAACGTAGCGTCAGAGTACTGAACGTGGAGAGGCCCAACATCACAATCCTGTCACAACAGACAATAACAGGAACATTGTGAATCCTGTCACAACAGACAATGCCAGGAGCATTGTGAATGCTGTCACAACAGACAATGCCAGGAACATTGTGAATGCTGTCACAACAGACAATGGCTGGAACATTGTGAATGCTGTCACAACAGACAATGGC